>NW_009714190.1:49997-50754 GCF_000703405.1 Apaloderma vittatum | reverse complement strand
GGTCTGAGGCTCAGGAAGCCTTAGTCTGAACTGGTGTGGCTTTTTCTGACCTTCAGTTCAGATTTGATTTTAGTGACTGAGACTCTGCAGCTTTTGCTGGATGAGATCCAAAAGTGTACTTCTGGTAATTTGACCTAAGAGCATTAAATGATGTATTTACAATATATTATTTTGATTTTGAGTGCTCTTCAGATTCAGTCCACTAAACAGTAGATTGTTAATCAGACATTTGACTCTTCTGCTGGTAAAATATGTTGGAATCAAACCAGCAGAGCTGTAATATGTAGAACCACAAAGTAAAATCTAAAGTAAAATATGACTGAAAGTCATTTGTTGCGGTTTTTTGGGAGGGAGTGTTGTTTTGTTTTAGTTTTTTCCCCAGAAAATATCTCTACCCCCTTTCTTCTCTGCTTTATCTTTGTAGATAGTAATTGTCCAGTTTGGAGGAAAACCATTTAGCTGTTCTCCCCTGCAGCTTGACCAGTGGATGTGGTGTGTATTTATTGGATTAGGAGAACTTGTGTGGGGTCAGGTAAGCATTCGGGAATATGCAGAATTCTTCTTTGTTTTTATAAACCAATCCAAGATCTGATTTTGTTCATAATCCTACTATACTGTTGTTTCCTTGATGTCTCACAATGTCATATTTAGCACACATTGAAATACAGGGTGCTCTCTAAGTCCTTCAAGAATAGATACAGTAGTAAGGATAATTTATCCCACTGTTCCTTTTGATTTTTGTTAATTTTCATGTCTT
>NW_009714190.1:33701-49966 GCF_000703405.1 Apaloderma vittatum | reverse complement strand
CTAAGCAGGGCATGCTATCACCAAGGTCTCCCTCAGTTAGGCTTCTTTATGAAAGATGTTTGCTTCATAATCTAGTCCTCTAGTGACAAAAACCAGAATAGTAAGGGCAGACGCGCTGTAACCTTCCTCGCTATTAAGTACCCGGAGTAGTACGTGTACCTTCAGCCACAGCAAATTTTTGAAAATTAAAAGAAGGTCCAGTTTTACGTTGACCCCGTCATTCTCTTGCTGAAACTGCTGTTCTGTCAATCCACAGTAGCCTCGTTATTAGCACAGGACTAAGTCCAGTGCATTTAACATACACCCGCAGTGATCCTCCAGCCACCTACTTGTGTATGCGAAGGGTGGAAGAGGGAAAGGATTTTTTTTTCCCATAATAGTTGCAGAAAAGTACAGTTTAATTCATGTGTTATTTTAAAATGCTGCCGTAGCCTGTGTCATTATTAGCTAATTATAATATTATACGTAGAAGTCAAACGAAGTGTCAATGAAATAAATAAGTTGTGTGATTACCTGTCTGGAAGTAATGATACAGATGCAATCAATATTGTTAAAATACTACATTATTCTCTTACGCACAAACATGTATTGCAAAGTTAATGATTTTTTTTCATCTTTGAATGCATGATTACTGTATTTACGTTGATGCCACCTGACAGTAAAAAATAGGTGAAAAATGTGAAGCCATATTTTGCCTCTCAGATGTAAAGATACGTATAGATCAACTACTTAGAAGAAACAAGAAACTTCCAACTGCAATTGAGTACTGAACTAGTTCTGATACAATTGCAATGAATAGATGCTAGCTTTCAAGACTGATTATTTGTTCTCTTTCAGAAAAAAATAACTTTTTGAACAGTTTGGCCTCAGATTTTTTTTAAGAAATGAACTCAGCTTTTAATATGTGTATTGCTGAAAACCACCACTTTTAGATTGTTCTCCTGTAATTATTACCTGAATATTTGATTTATGACCTTGCAAGAGGAAGACCTAAAATCAATTGGATAACTTTTGGAAAGAAAAGATTTGGTTTCAACTGGTTGGAAAATACCAGCTTTGGGAGGGGGGAAGAAAAGAAGGGAAAGGGAGAAAAATCCTAGCTGAATGATTTATTGAATCATTCAGCTACAAAGAATTTCCCACAGCCTTTGATCAATGTGTACTCTTTAGCTTCTAAATTTTGTTATACGTGGTTATCACCTAACTAGCAGAAGCTAGGAATAATATCAGCATCTGTTTTCAATTTAAAGCTGCGCATATTTGCCCAAGCCTTATTGCGAGCGCCTAGCCATTAAATTAAAACTGGTATTGAAATACCTCAACGATTTTATCACTTTAAAGACTACAATTTTACGTAAAGCAAATACAGATGTGAAAAAATCTTTCTCTTGTGGTCAGTATTTAGTGAACAGAAACAAAAAACCCAAGCTAAAAAAATGCAGTATTTACATATTTACATGTTTTACAGTCTGTGGCAAGTCCTCTTTTCATGGAGCTCTACAGTAAGAGATACTTCCTTTAGAAAGAGATGCCTCTCTTCCTTCTCAGGCTTTTCTCTCCTGCTATGACTAATTCTAGTTCAGCACAAAACCAATGTGTTATCTCTTTGTTTTGTCAATCCCCTGAACCTGCTGTGAACCACTAAAAGCAATCAAGATGTTCAAGTTTAGATGTTAAAGTTGGCACAGTAATTTTGAGGAAGCCAATCTTAGATGGTTTGAGGGACAGTCTTCTAAAAGACGGCCCTCATCACTTCTCAAAGCCACGTCTTTCTCAACTATTTCATGTGACAGTCCCAGAATTATTCATCACTTTAAAAAACTGTGATAATTCTCCTGGGAATAATATTTAGTTCCTCAGTCTACATCCAGTCTATCGAGTCTGCTATTACCTGAAGGGGGCAGGTGTCTGCAGACATGGAAAACAAATGAACAACCCAAAAGACCTGTAAACACCCTAAGAAAAGAATTTTAGCAGAATCTATCAGCCTGGCTGAGAGAAGTTGTGAAGGAGAGGTACGTTCTATCGCACAGAATCACTACCAAATACAGCTGTTTCTATGTAAACTTTCTTGTAAGTACGTCATCAGGACCAGTTTTATCTGATACCAAACAGTCTCAAGTAGCTTCTTTCTGTGGAGGGCTGGCATTATAGTGTTTTGAAAGCTGGCAAGCTGAAGGAGTTTCAGTAAGTATTTGAATGACTAGCACTTACCTTTTCTTTTTTTCTCCTGTTCTGTCTTTGCTTGTGTCACACCACTTCATTAATCTTCCAAGTTTACATCTTCTATTTCAAACCCCAAAATGTTTTAAAAGATTCTGTAGTAGTGTAGAACTGGTTTTTGTTGGTTTTTTTTTTTTAAATTTCTTGATCTTTCTTTAAAAATAATAAAAGTGGAGTTGTGGATCCCAAAATTCGAGGAGAACATCAGCAAACTCAACTGTTTATTTTCATCCTGAAAATATTTGGTGCCTTTTCATGTGTCTTCACTATACCTATTCCAGTTTTCCAAAACTGTAAGATACATCCTCACCAACTTTTCTGAAACTGTCTTACGTCTATCTTTGTCTCTCACACATTCAGGCTTCAGAGCTGTTGCTCCCTGCTGAAACAAACAAAAACGAAAATCGCAGCACTTTTTTGACTTAATGGATCTAATGGTTAACTTTTTAGGAGATTTTATTTTTTTGCATTCAGTGTGTTCCAGTTAACATCTTGTTAAAATAGCCAGCCAATAATATTTTTATTCAAGATAACAGCAAAAATCAGAACAAAGAGAAGACTCCTGCCCAAAAGGGTAACGCTGAAATGTATTTAAAATAGTTGCGTCAGAACATTGTCTAACTACATTATTTTCAAATTTTTATGATTATTACTCATGTCCTCTATTAATTATTTCCAAGGACTACTTCAGTGGACAAACAGAATAAGAAGAGGGCCTGAGCTAATCAGAATTTACTAGTAACAAGAACACAGAGTAAGAGAGAGCGTTTTAAGAAGTCCAAGAGGGAGCCAGTCAAAGCCACACCTTTCAGAAACCTCATTTTGGATACAAGTTGAGAAAAACATTTCAGCTTGCCGAAGCAAAGGGAAGCTGAATACATGAATCAGTGTAGTGTGAGAAGATTTGCAAGCATGAGCTACAACTCATTTTCAACTCGCATGAACATAACATTAGATCATTATCAGTCATTAGAAACACCCAAACTCTAGTTGCAGAGTCATCAATCTTGCTAAGTTTGCTTTAAACAATTACATTCAAACACTTCCATCTTCATTTAGTTTTTCTGGGAAACGGACAACATTTCTTCCAGCCTTAAACTTGCTCCGTAGCTCTATGTTGCCAACGTGGTTTAAAAATGCAAGTAATGCTAATTGTTGACACAGTAAACTAGGTATTTTTGGACTAGAATTGAGTGCTATAAGCGTAAAGTACTATTTTTAATATGTTTATCTTAGCTTTCCTGAAAGATTATAGATCTCCTTAAAGTATCGGTGTTCTTTTGTAATTAGCAGAATCTTATATTGTTGATATTGAATGAGGCTTATGTTTTCAGTACTTTTTTATAATTTTAGGTCATTGCAACCATCCCAACAAGTAGGCTAAAGTTTTTAAAGGAGGCAGGGAGGCTCACTGAGAAGGAGGAGGTCCCCGAAGAAGAACTTAATGAGGATGTTGAAGAAATTGATCATGCGGAGAGAGAACTTCGACGTGGACAAATTCTCTGGTTCAGAGGACTCAACAGAATCCAAACCCAGGTATGCTAGAAGGAAATGCCCACATGGTCTAGAAAATAAATGCTTAGTCTTTGATCATGGCAAGATAATGTTACAAGGAAAGCCACAAGGTTTTTGTGTATGTGAACGATGGTACTTGTTAATTGCTTTAGTGTTTTTGGAGGAGGAACACATTAAAAAGTAAAATAAGTGTGTATAGCAGAAGAGAAAAAGTAAAAAGATGATAAAAGTAAAATATGCAAAAATAGGAATACTTTTTTGAAAAAACTACTCTGAATGGACATTCTTTTTCTACTTCAGTGATGACGGCTCATAAAATCGTACTACTTCAAAATGCTAGTGGTGGCAATGGCTAGTAAAATGTTTGGAAGTCTTTCGAAAACATCCTGGTTTATTTTGTCAAAAATATATTGTTGCTGCCACTTCTGCAATAACAGCATTATTTAAATTGTTGAGTCTAAGGTATATATAAGTACCATTTGATTAAAAAAGAGTAATCCTTTCTGTTCTGGCACTGCCATATGTATCTCACAACTAAAAGGAATTGATTTTCTTTCCTCTTAGGTAAGGAAATATGTGATTGTGGTTTTATTTTTAGTAAAGAGCCTAAGCATCCATTAAATATTGAAATATATGTGTTGATTTCTTAGAAAAATCTGTCTTCTTCTTTAAAAAAAATTCCAACTTTTGCCAAATACAAAAATCCATACCTTTTTTTAATATACTAAATATTTGCACTGTATCATGGTGCTAAATATAGTACAGATTAGGATATCTAGCAAAATTTGTCCTGTAGTGCTAAAAAAATTATTTGAACTGTTTTACCTTTTCCATTGCAGTGAAGTAGCATGTTTTCTAGCACTCTAGGGCTCTCTAACTGATCTTTCTAAGATCAAGTATTTGTGCCAAGTTGCAGAAGAGAGCAGCTCTGAAAAACAGATACGTACTCCCTGTATCAGATAGGAATGTTTTACATGATGCTTACAAGAAAAAGGGGTGAATAATTAAGAAAAACATTTTATTCTTTAAGGAATCCTTTAAAGAATACTTTTAGCTCAGAAGATTTTGATTTTTATCTACTTTCTCCCTTTTTCCATCTACAAATGGGTATGTTTTTTTTCTGGAGAAAGAGATGCAGCCATGGATTTTAGAAAAAATGAGGAAGGCTGTTAACTGAAACTAGGACAGTTGAGTCTCTTCAGTGCATCCGCAGAGCAAAAAATAAAGAGGGTGGAAACTGCTGTTAGAGAGATTAAGGGTTTGGGTAAATTCCTGAGGTTCTGTGGTAAGTAATTAAATACGGATCTTCAGCTTTGAGGTTTTGTGTGTCTTGACTCTATTGAGTCAGGAGCACTCGTCACTAGAGAAAATTCATACTGTCACAGTATAAAGGTGACAACCAGGTGCCCAGGTAATGGTGATCTTTCTGAACAGATGACCTCTAAATGTGCATTCTTTTCTTCCTGGTGGCTATAGGAGGAGTGTTGTCTGTTGGCATTTCTGTCAGGATGTCTTTCTGGTTGTGGTGAGTGTAAACATCTACAAGCAAAAAAAGCAAATTACATCCTTTCAGTTCTTCTTCTAGTCTGAGAGGTAGCTTTTAGTTCTGCGTGTCTTTGTCCACTTAATTCACAGATCAATTATTACTCTTTTACACTATTTAAACCAAAATGAACATTAATTATATTTCTTTGCTAACATTCATCTTAGTTTCCTTTCTCTTAGTTGTAGAAATACCTTCAGTAGGATGTATTGCTTCTCTCCTGCCAAGAGGCCTCTGTGATTTTTTTTTTCTCCTTTTGTTTATTCAGTGACTTTGACTTGTACATCCATTTCACAGCTGTGGAATGATAATGAAAAAAAGGAAATGGGCCAGCAGATTCAAAAATAGCTCCAGGGTGTCTACTGGAGAGTGATGAACTTATATGCAGGTCACGGTAGATCCGTTGCTGGATGGACCTTGAGTTGAGCGCATTTTGATGCGTTACGTGTTTTGGCCCATCCAAATAAATTCATACACTTGTACTACATTTCTCAGGAAGCCAGCTAAAGAAGAGTTGATGGAAGAAGATGAGGATGTCTGTAGCATCCTTGGGGAGCTGGAGGATTTGCAAGAATCCTCTGATGTCTAATGCACTTCTGGAGATGCGGAAGAAGAAGGTAGAGCATCCCATCACTTTATATATATAAGAGGATGACATTAAGATTAGGAATAAACACTAGACTCTCTCACAACTAGATTGATCATTCAAATCCTAACAAGTCCAGTTTTCACCATCATACCCTTGTTCTATATATTAGATTATCTTTATTTTTGCTTATTATCTATTCAGTGAATATTGAACAGATAGCCACAGCACTCAGCAAAAGCCTTCATTCCTGAAACAGCTATAAAGAATCTATGATAGGGTTTGGGTTTTTTTCACATAACTGACCCTTGTAATGCTCCAAAAAAAATTCATCCAAACTGACACAAAACTTTGCAGTACGAAAGACATTTTTTTTCTTTTTCACTCCCTTTCTCGCATCACAGCATTCAAAACTAGACACCAGAGAAAGGATTTCCAATTTAGATTCCTCATACTGGTGTGTCAGACATGTTTCTATGAAGACATGCGTGAATTTACTTTTTAGAAAAAGGTGTATGAAAAATGCACATAACTAAGTCAGAGAGGCTGGCTGTCTACTTCTGATTTTATTTTTTTTTCTCTAGCTTTGTTCATTTAGATATTTTGTTGTCTTATATACTCTAGGGCTTTTCTGGATGGATACATGTTCTTCTCTGAATGGAAGAGTGTTTGCTTGCTGCATAGCGTTCTTAGAAGACCACTGACATAAGAAGTTTCACAAATGACTCATCCTAGTTACACAAGTTTCAGAAAGACTTAAAGGTGTCCTCAAATTGCAAAAAAAAGACAGGATTCTTCAAACTCTGTTAGTTTTCAGCCATTTTTTCCAAGTCTTTGTAGTAGTTCTCACAAATTCTTCATTCTGAAGGAAAAGACAAGACTGATCATAGTATTTTGGGAGATCTGATAGCTCTGGGAAGTTCAGCAAGTTCACCTTCAGGCAAAACAGCTTAAGCTGAGTAAGAACTGAAAAAATCATTGCATCTTTTTTAACTGTATACTGAAAAGATTCTCTAGTTACTTCACATCTGGGTATGGAAAAAGGGTGGTGTGGAGATTTGAAAACTTTTCAAGCTACGTGCCAGATTCTTACAGCACCAGGCCTCATTCTTTCCTCCTCTCTTTCATCCATCCTGTACTTTAGTTAGCTTTATCTGCTTCAGGTGGGAAATAACTGTCTAGAACAGTTTTGAGAATAAAAGCAAAAACTGAAAAATATACAGGTTCCATGCTAACTGCTAGTGAGAAAAGATGATTCCTCTTTGGATACTAAAAAATTCATGGAGGTGCCGTACTGCATTTTCTTTCCCTTCCTTTCTGCATTAAAACTTTTCTCCTGAACCAGTGTAAGCCCTTTAGCAATGGAAGTCACTCCTGGCAAGTGGTTTTGCAGTTAGATAAAAGCTAGCACCTCGTCTTATGGCTTTCCGTGTAGCTTTTAATATCGAAAACATTGCAGTAACCGAGTGGAGTGGAATGGAAACTGTTTAGTTTCATACAAAAAAAGTATTTAAAAAATAATAATATCCTAGCTGGAGAACAGGTGAATGAGACCTGGGTCCTGATAACATTAATGACAACAAAAATCCTCGCTGAAAATCTGTTTTGTGTTAATCATCAGAAAGAGTTTGCTCTACCAGGAGTATTCTGCTACTATAAAAGGTCCTTTTTCTGCTAGTATTAAAGATCATTTTTTTTTAACTGTTTAGCACAGATATTTTTATTAGCTGTGCATCCCTCAAAAATATAGATCTTCTAGAGTATAGAACATACAGAAGAATGAGAGGTGAATAATTCCAACCTTCCAAATTAGCTTCAAATGTAGGACAGGTGTTTTTTTCTGTACCTGAAGGCCTAGAATCAAAACACAATTACATCCTAAATTTTGTTGGAAATTTTTCAAACTTTTCATCACGTATGACTTATCATTTACTTTCGCTTTTTCAGCAACTTGAATCGTTCCAAATAAATGCATTCTTTTGTAATTAAAAAACTACATCTCAATTTACAATGCATTATATACATATTTATTTATTTCTATGAAGTCTTTCTTCTTTGTTGTTTTCTGGTTTTGGAAGATAAACTTTTGGGCCAAGTTCTTCTCTTCTTTCTTGGCTTCAGGCAGAACACAGCCCTGCATGTCCAGCTTTTAAGATTCTGAAGGAGTTAGCATCCTCCCCCTGTGGATTATATCCATGACGATCCGTACTTAACTTTCTTCAGGAGAATGAATAAATTACATGCCTGTAATTCTTGTTCTCTGGAGAAACTATTAAATACAGACCTTCCCTTTTCACTCTTGTACTAAGGTCTTTGCTTTCAGTTTATTATTAGGAAGACATTTGTACATCTAGAAATGCCCTTTGGCTTAGGATTTATCATCAGTGTCTTCACAGTGGTTGCACTTCATGCTCTCGGTAATAGTCTTTAAAAATTTTTTGAATGATCTCTTTTGAAGAGTGCTCTGTTACCTGTGTTAGATCATGAAAAACCAAGATCTGTATTTAATTCTACTTTTGTACAGAGAACAATTCAGGTGAGTATTTGCTACGCCTTCCTATATAGCCAATGGTTTGAGCCATATGTTTTTTCTATATGCCAGTTGCAAACCTTAGTTGATTCATTTGCACCCCTATTCCATATGCTAACTCACCTCATACTGTATTTTTTTACTGTGATATTTGTATTGGACATGGAATTCAAAACAAGTCTGCTGCAGAAAACCCTCAAAGCAAAGCTGTAAAATGCTGTGATGACTGCTTAATACCGTACCTCTCGTAGCGTGCACATTTAAATGGACATTGTAAACAGGACTCTCAAACAGTGGGTCAGTGAACGAATCAGCTGTGCCATGTTTGTGAAGTAAAAGTTCAGTGTGATGTCTTACAGTGCTAACCTTGGATCCCTTTTACAGCTGGCACTAGTACAATTATTCCCATAAAGACATGCAGGGGAATAAACAATTATGTCCAAAGATAAGATTATGGGAGGGTACACATCCATACTATTGAAGGTGAAGCCACGTGCATTTGTTTATTCCTAAGACTGTCCAGAGCAGAAAATGTCAGCCAGTTCATTAAAGTGCTTTCAACTTGGAAAATTTAGGAGGGTTTGCACCAAGATTTGTCCTGTTTTAATTGATAAATATACCACTTTACCTTCTCCCAACTACTTTTTAAGGATGCGTAGCTTCAGAAATCTGGGTAGCAAGATACATACCTGGTAACAGTGGGTTACTTCAAATAAGTAGTTGATGGAATTCCTCTAACTGAATCTACTCCTGCTGCTTTATCATGTTGCGGTTGTACTAATGTAATACAAGAGGAGTTTTTGGTGTGTAGGGATATGCGGCACGTATTTACTCCTTGATGGTTCCTACTGCCAGTCCCTGGCTTTATATTTGTACACAGAGCCTGCTTTTTATTGAGTTATACTGGTGACAATGAATGCCGTGAAATACGCGGCTCTTTTTTTTTAACTTGTATGCTGATGACTAAAGCACTCAGGAAGGTATTCAGGTTGGATATATCAGACATATGAAAATAACAAGAAGAAAATTGTAATGTTATTTACCACAATAGTCAGTCCAGTTCCACCTCATTTTCTGTGTGATTTTAAGTGCTCTGTATAAAGATAAAATAATAATCTCTTTAAAATGGTAGTTATAAAAGACCAGTATTCATTATCACTATGCTTAATTCCTACAAATGTTCATAATAAGAAGTCAGATAAAATATAGGAACATTATTTCATCAAGGTAGTACACTGATAACCCTGTTTTTTAGACAAAATGGAGTTGTATTTTGAATATTTTAAAGATTTTCTTTTCGTTTGGTTGAGTGTTGCCCCTGTCCCGTCCGTCCTGTCCCCCACTCTAAATAATATAATTAAGTGACTGAATTTTCTTCCCTCTGGAAGAGCACCTAGAGAGCAATAACAAAGTAATTTTATTCTCAGTAGGGAAAAAATGTAGATTACTTATATTGAGTATTCCAGTTTTATTTACTTTATTTACGTATAAATAAAATGGTTTACATTTTAAAGATTGTTATTTCAAACCTTCTAGCTGTATAAACTGATGCAGCTCCACTGCCTCCTGTGGAGCTGTTTCATTTTATCCAGGCAGAAAATCTGGATTATTCCATATCTAAAGGCATCGAAAGGAACACTTAGAAGTATTTATATCAATTGAAGTAAAACTATGTGCACAGTTGATTTATTGTTTTTCATTATTATTCCTGTCAGTTATGCAACTGTATCCATACTTTAAGCAACTTGTCTCATTCTTTCCTCCATTACAGATCGAAGTAGTCAATACTTTCAAGAGTGGCACTTCCTTTCAGGGGGCTCTAAGGAGACAGTCCTCCGTCACAAGCCAGACCCAGGATGTAACCAATATTTCTAGCCCTAGTCACGTATCGTTATCCAATGCTCTTTCCTCTCCTACCAGCACATCTGCTGCTGCGGCTGGGCGTGAGTGTGTATTCTTAATGCATCAGACCTACAGAGATGCCAACTTATGTAGCAGTCACTTGAGACTAAGCTACTGTGCCCTTTCCCATTTTGTCCTGTTATGTTTATTAGTTTATACCCAGAAGCCCAAGACATGATTACTTTGTGTACAGTAGATACTCCACAATTCACTGCAAGTTTTGTTAACTTACTGTTAGGCCAGGATTTCACATAATTTTTTTATGCAGTGCAGGGTTCAGTGTCATGTTTTCTCAGTCTCATTGGACAGATTTTCTACTGCTTATAAAATATGTACATTTCTACAAATATCTTTTATTAAGCGATACAGCTTGTCAGATAAAAGATCATTCCATCTGGAAGACTGTGTATAACACAGGTCACTCCTGGCCGAGAAGGACACACTCTAATTAGCACAGAAACAGGAGGGAACAAGGAAATACAGAATCTAGTTTGTGTTCCAAAGCTAAGGATTAAGGTATACATGAATGGTCAAAGAATGGATTTGTTATCTCTAAATTCACTGAGAGGTAAGCATTAAGGATGGAGGGAGCTAGACGAGTTCAAGAACAGTGTTGAGACAAAAATAAATGTAGCAACAAATTTATTTGCTGGAAGAAGCAGATTTCTAAACGCTGAAGTCCTGACACAGCTTTCTTTTAGATGCAAACAAAGCGTCTAGTGAAGTTAGTAAGAACTATGAAGCTGCTAATGAGAAAGGGCTGCTTCACTAACAGTTGAATTCCAGTTCCTTAGGAGAACTCCTACAGATCTAATTTTTGGGTTGTATTTGTGTTTTTATTTATTCAGGGCTATAAGTAGCTATTTTGTTTTACCACATAGGCAGCATTAAAACAGTATTTTAATTTACAGAATCCGGTTTACAAGCTTGTCGCTTACTTTAGAAAATAATGCAGTATCTTCCTTATGCACGTTTTAGTGAAAAGTTGGCTAAACAGACAAGAAGCCAGTCTTGCCTGTCTGGCCAACAGAGAGAGGGAAGGCAGACAGAGATAAGACAGACAAGATAAGAAAATAAAATTCCAGAATTCCTGAAGAAAGAAAAGCATATTGACGTTTCCATTCAGTTTGAGCCCAAGGCCCCTCAGGATTTGAGTATCAGTCATTTAGACACGTTTTACATATTTTGTTGGAATTGGAAGTCAAAGGGGAAGCCTTGCTTTTGCTAGGAACCTGAAGAGCCATTAAGCTTTCAACTTTGGCAGTTGCTCCTTGGAGAAAATCTGTCTTGCCTTTTCTCCTCTCTTTTCCTGGGGAGCTTGGCCAGCTGCCTTCCACCCCAACAGCAGCAACGGTCTGGGGTAGCAGCACAACCACGAGAAGCAAAGAGACTGAGCTGTGTGCCACTGCTTTGCTGCAGGCACCGACACCTACTTCTGAGGACTCCGAGCCCACGTCCCCTCATTTTTCTACACTGAGCAGGACACAAACCACCACACACAAACCAGCCTTTCATCCAGGGAACAATTTCCCATGATAGCATTTCTACATCTGAGCAGAAAAGAGAGAGCAGCTCCTTCTGCTCTGGGAAATGTTTCAATAACATCCTGTAGCCAGCAGTCTGAAAGGACAGATCTAATAAAATTAAAATAGACAATTTATCTTCCCTCTCTTCTCTCCATTGCAGCAAAGTAACTAAGAATTGAATAATCTTGCATCTTGACGGAGGCCTTAGTAGGCTATGGGCTGAAGTTAATTAATAGGAGAAAGCATAATCTGCTACAGTCTTTGATGTCTCTTTTTATTTGGAAAAATAAAACAGGTCTACAGAGCTCATCAGTTACAGCCACATTTATTCAGTAAAATAAAAAACATATGATGGATTTGTTAAGCTACCTAGAGAAACATATCTCCATCATGGAGGGCAATTAGAGATCGAGCCTTTTAAAGTGGTTGTTCTGGACTATTTGTGTTTTAGTACCACAACATAATGTCTGTTTCAAACCTGTGTGTGCTTCAAATTATAACCTTTAGAGAAAGTTTTGATTTATTAATACAGTGCCGCAAACATAGTGAATGACAGTGAGAGAGCAAAGAAAAAAAAAAGTTTTTATTTTCTAAATTTAGAGTGGATTGTTCATCTTCCAGAACCTGGAAAAACTTTCCTAATCCAAATTTCATAGAAATGGAGTGTGTTTTGTGAATTGGCATTTCCTGAGAAAATGTCAGTTGCAAAATGCACACCTAGGTCTACTTTTCAGCTCTTTGCTTAAAATGTAGGTGGTGGGACAGGACTAACTTGATTCCTCTTAGCTGTTCAGAATCAATTAAACCCTAAATCATTACCTTCTTCCTGTGGAGTGGAAGGGAATAATGGGATAATGGTACTTCTGATTTTGAAGGCTCTCCCTCTCTTCAGGAATCTTAAAAATATTGCATTTGTAGATGTATTATAGGGAATATAAAGGGAAAACTTCAAGATTGTAGCAAAACCAGAAGGGCTCTTTAAAGTGCCCAATATGAGATACTGACAGGAAGGTTTATTTTCAAAGAAAAGTCACTCAGCATGTTGTAATGATTCGAGTGTCATATTGGGTGCTGAAAATGCAGAGGTTCTAATATCAGTAAAACCCACAAGGATCACATGATTCAATAACAATATTTCAGTCTAATCAAACAGCATTTATGGAGTTCTTTAGTAATTGTATAGCTTTTTAATGTATAGTTCATGGTGACATCTTGCCTGTCTGTGAGATTTCTTCTGCAGATTTATAACAACATTTTGGAATTTTTTTAAAAATAGGGTTTTTAAGAGTATTTTTTAGCAAATTAATGTTTGATTCAAAGGTTAGTGCATATTTATAAACAAATCTGCCTGTCAAATGCAGCTACATCTACAGTGATTTGTGAAACAGATTAGCAAGTTATTACCCAAAATGTTCAGTTATTCATAAATATGGCACATTCATCTCTTTCATAGGTTTGTGGAATACCCTAATTAAAAGCAATTTATACACAGAAATGTTTACTACAGTATTAAAGTTTCCTTAGTTATGCTGACACTTTTTAGCTGTCATGGGGTTCTTGCCAATAACAAGTTACAAATTTCTGGATGTCAGGATTAATTGGTAAAAGCGAGATCCATAGGATGTCTCTTATCCCTTCTGAAAAACATGGCAACTTGAAATACACATAGCAAAAATTTCTACAAATTGAAACCTGGCGTTTCATATACTTTGATAAAAGTAGAAAATTTATTTAAATGAAAACTAAATATCCACACATTTAATATGCACACATTTAAGCTACGGAAAATGAAAACATGGGAAAAATAAGACTTTCTGTGCAATGTGATCTCATCCAAGTTGTCAGGCTTGTCACACCACGTGCATGTACACACAGAGAGACACACAAGCTTCTGTCCTTAGAAAGCTGTTACGCTAGAGTTAGAAGTGATTTTAGATAGAAGGCTATCCCATGCCAGCTCGTTTAATTAGGTAGAGTATGAGTAGATCTAACTGTACACAAAGTAAACAAGTTATTCTTTATCCTAATTTGCTCATATCTGGTTCTCAGATGTTTGTTACCAGTAGGTAACCCCTTCAAAAGAACATGGTTTCAAATTTTCCAAGAAAGATGCACATTTAATATTCCTTTGTATTTGTTCTTCCTCCTTCCTCTCATTCTCCTATCGGGTTAATACTGTTCCTAAGTGGAAATAGCCAGAAACTGCAGGTCCCTTACAAAAAAAAACCTCCTTTCTTTCATAAAAGGTTACAATTAAAAAATAATGTTAAGTGTAGGAAACATTGGGGGAGCAACAAACAGACAAAACCAAGCCCCACCAAAAGGCAACACATCATGAACCTGCTGTACTTTCTGTATTTACTAGTTCCTTTTGTTATGTTCTGTTGAGGTTTGTCATTTTTGAAGTGACTATTTCATGGAATCACAACTTTTTATTATATCAACTATAGCAACAATGGCCTCAAACAAGCTGCTTGTAAGGATGGCACAGGAGAAAAACACAATGATGACTCCAAATTTTTTAGCAGCCAATTAAAATTATATCAAACAATAACAAAATACACTCAGAAGCATTTGTCCATCATACGGACCTCTGAAGATTTTGGAGGGGTTTGGTAGCTTGGTTGATTTTTTAAAAATGCATTCAATTTAAAGAAGAGTATAACACACTTAAGGCTGTATTTTTGCTCTGGTTCACTTTTTAGAGGGGAGTACAATCTTCGAAAGTGAGGCTAATTTGCATAGAAAGACAACTTTTTTTCACTCTCCCTTTAATTAGAAATAGTTGAAATTTATCAAAATTGCCGAGAAAATGTCATTTTATATGTAGAAGCTTTATATGTGCAACATTTGCCTCAGAGAGGCGCAAAGGCATAAGCATATGCAAATTTTGTCAAAATCACGTAAAATATTCAGCAAGCTTAATTCTAGTACAGTCCATTTACTAATAGACATTTTTAAAGAGAGACCTTACTTTAGGTATTTATAATTTTGTCTATGAAGATCAGATTCTTTTGTATCAAGAAAAATTAGTTGCTGCTCCAGCAACTTTTGGTTTTTTGTATTTCTTACACATTTAGTTTCCTATAAATGTAATCATCGTTCAGCTGGACAGACTTTAGAACTCAAATTTAAGATAAAAATCTCAAGTTTAGATCAAATCTTCTCATGAAGAAAAATGGGAAAAAAGACATTTTTAAAAAATCTTGTATTTTAATAAAAGTTAAGGCAAGGAATACTGTCTACTATTGATCTATATTCAGATCACAGAACAAGTCAAGTGGGCATACCAGCCTTAGTAAAAATGTCAGTTTGCTTTCTGTGGCAACATGGTATAACTATCACATGAGGAAATGGAACAAGCAGAACTTAATGAAGTACACATTTAAAATTATGTTTTTAAAAGTTGCACCATTTGGGAACATCATTAAACTAGAGACAGAGATACCCTAGTAAAGCTCAGAAGTTCCCACTGGTTATAACTGAGATTTCACAATCCTGCTGGGCTACATAAGATCAAAACCAACTTCTGCACATCTTCCCTGTACGGAAACTAACCAAGAACTCAACTGGAGGTAGAGCATAGCAAGAAGGTTTAGATTCCTAATGCAGAAATACGTTCTTTCGAAGGGTTGTATAATTCATTTAAACTTGGCCAAACGCGCTATAAAAATGTCAGACTCCATAATGTTGCGACAAGCCTATAATAAAGGCAATAAGCTACGGAAAGGGGAAGCCCTGCATATGCTTCTGATCTCATGCTCTGAAATTCAGTGGATTAGTAGCCATGTGAACCTTCTGTGGAATGAGAATCAGGCCTGAGGATTTCAGAGTATGTAGGTATTCTATTTTCCTCTTGCTGCACGTGGTTTGTCTTTTCAGCAGCACTTAGCAGATTTACTGTATATTTGCGTAGAAGGAGAACAGTGGAGATAATGTTATGCATCTGTTTCACTCATTAAAGGAGAAAGCTAGAAATTATAATTTTTCTCAAATTTGTTTTTTCCTTCTTTTTAATTTGTTTAACCTCTGCACCATACAATCCGGAACATACTAGCCACAACATTTGCAGGTGACTCTGATGCATGCAGTACCTCCTCCTGTGGATGCTTAATCTGATTTTAGTCACCTAAAACTGGGAGGACTCAAAAATAAACAAAACCAAATATACTGAAGATACACACCTTCTATTTCAAAGCTTTACCTATGCAGTAGTACTTGACCAGACTCATTTACCTTTGTATAGTTATAGTCTTGATATAGAATAGTATCAGTTATACATAAGAGTTGGCATCTCTTTGCAAAATTGACCTCTTGTTTACAATTTTATACTAATCACCTTACTGATCTTTCAGTATTGAATTTATTTGCTTTTGCAGTGCCCTACTCTCTACTGTCTGAATATTAAATGTGTTTGTTTTCCCAGAGGGCTAGAGAACA
>NW_009714190.1:22230-33670 GCF_000703405.1 Apaloderma vittatum | reverse complement strand
AGCAGGAGAGAGTGAAATAAAAAGAGGTTGTGAGTCTTTAACCTTGAGCCTGAAATGAATGTGAACCAAACACAAGATACTTGGCTTATCTGAAGCCAGGTAAACATTCGAGTATAAGCCCACACACTACCAACCATAATACAGCTGTTGATGCTTAACAGGCCTTGCGTATTTTGCCTAGATTGTTGTATTTAGCAGTGAGATTCTGAACTTCATCTTTTTTTTCTTCTGATGGGAAAAATCTCTAGCATCTAAAATTCTCTCTCTTTTATTTTTCTTGCCTGATGCAGTATAATAAATCTAACTTTCAAGGTGGGATGAAACTGAAGAGTTTTTTCTGTTACAGCTACAGAGAAGAAAGAAGTGGAAACTTATAGCAATGTCAAACATGTCCTGAAGTGTTGTCCCCACAGTCTTTTGTTTAAAAGCAGTTCATTTTTTTTCCTGTTGTCTCCATTACTGTGAGAAAAGGGAGCTGTATCACACTGTTTGTCTTCCCTTGGCATTGTCAGTATCATAAAGAAATATCATTACATGAACTCTACATAGTTCATAATAAACCAACACTTTCTAGGTTCTATCCATCATGGGTATGTCCCTGCTTTTACATGCTGTACAACCATAGCACATTATATGAAGTTCATCCGCTTTATTTTGTCTTCAAAAAAGTAATGTGGGCTTGCTTTGGCAGAGCCCCTAAACTTTTTTACGGCAGATATTAGCTCAAATTTTGAACTGAAGCATGTATTAAAAAAAATTTGTTGCTGTTGGGCCATGTAACTCTGGGTAAAGAATATTTTTTTTCAGTTCTTAGATTAAATATGGTAGTATTATTATATAGAAATTAAAATGCCGCCTTCATGTCCAACAAACTGTCTACCTTTGTTTCTGCTAACATAGTGAAAGAGGCAAGTTTAGTTCCTATAAGCAGTAATTTGATACATAGGTGGACAGACCATGAACAAGATTTTGAATTATAATGCAGAAATTCTGTCACTGAATGAGGGGTGACGCTAAAAAAATAAATGTTTTCTTCTAGATGCCAAGCTAAATACACAAAATTTGAAGTTGGGGAGGGAGTTTCCCCTTTAATGAAAAAATTAAGTAAAAACATATATGCATCTATGAAACTCTTGAGAACTTTTAAGAAAACAAGGTCGTTTTCTACAGCTCTTTTAGTGTGCAGAACTTCTTAGAAAGCTAACTTTATATATTCTCAGCTGTAGGGATTTGCCCAAGTTTGGCCCTTGCATTACCACCACATTCAGAAGACTAAATAGGTATCGGAACTATGAACAAGTAGAGGCTATTCTAGCAATATCTAAATGTTCCTATAGATCTCCAAGAGGCCGTGCCAAAACTTTGCCACAGATCTTCACACAAAGTGATACGACT
The DNA here is from genome assembly GCF_000703405.1 of Apaloderma vittatum. Lineage (NCBI taxonomy): Eukaryota > Metazoa > Chordata > Aves > Trogoniformes > Trogonidae > Apaloderma > Apaloderma vittatum. The sequence goes on along the minus strand of NW_009714190.1, from coordinate 32,275 downwards.
GCTGGCTGACTGTACATTCTGCAATTATATCTTCAGACTGTTGTGTAAGCAAAGATGATGGTGTAGTGTTTTCCTCCAATGGGTATTAGTTCGAGCAGTCACTGCAGAGTATGAAATTCAGGTCATGGCAGACAGGTTTTCAAAACTGGCTTTCAGATACGTCCTAAATGTATAGTTTTGCCTGAGCTGTGTAAGATGTTAGTCAGTTAGCTAGACTGACTAAAAGCTTGGTGTTAAATGCAAATTAGAAGCTAAAAATTTGTATTAAATGCAATATAGATTCTTTTCCTACTGTGGAACTTGGAGCCTCGTAGATTGACAGTTCCTCCCCTGCTAACCTGTAGAGACTTAAATACAGTTTGTGCAACTTGAAGAAAAACTTTACTTTCATTGGGTTTTACTGGATCTGATCAAGAATATATACCAAGTTGCAAAACTTTTTATTTATGCAGAAATTTACCTTTATCAAAAAGAATCCAGCTGGCAAACAGAACCCAAAACTATGCAATTAAAGGTGGCTGTATTCAAGAGAATGAAGTTATTTTGTTAGTTGATAAGATATAGCAAACAGCTGCAACTGAACGAGATGACTGTTATTTTTATTTTGATAGCAGAACTAATAGGTAGCATTACAGAAAATGTAACCATATCGGCCCATGCATTAAATTAAACATGTTACGAAAAGTTTCTTGATTTAAAATAGGACAGTATAGTAACATGTTTTTAAGATTTCCTTGACAAAACATACTAATTTTTTCATTGTTTAGATAATTACTTTGCACTATAAGATACAAGATAGAAAGGTATAGATAGGGAATTAGTTTGTCACCTCTTCTCCATGAGTTCGAATCCTGTTTGTTCACTACAGAGAACCATCACATAGTGCAACGCAACTCAAATTCAACTCTCATGAAACCCTGGTTTATAATTCCAGGTTGTCAGAGAGGTATTACCTACACTATATGAATGTAGTGTGTAAAATTTATTCTTGTCTTCCTCTTGTCTTGCACGAATGCCAACCTCCTGAAATATTCTAGTATACAAGGATCTGGACGAGCTGTTCTGTGCCAGTCCAGTCCTCTTATTTTGAGCATGGACATAAGCAGTCACATGAACTACTTTTTGTACCGTGCCCTGCTGTTACCAAATGTATGTATAAAGAGAAGGGAGAGTATTTGGACTGGCTGGAGGACGTGTATCTGAAGACAGCATGACTCCTGCTATTAGAATTTTTGAAAGATGATGAATATCCTAATCTAGATAATACGAACAACGACAAAGGTCAAAGAGATCAAAATAGAAGTCAGCCTCCTTTCTCCAACGTGCTGACATTCTGTACAACTTGGACAACTCCAACCACGGGACCACCTAGATCCCACAGCTGCAACACTGACCCCACGTCAGTACTAAAAAGCAGTCTGCCAATTAGAAGAGCAATTAATGCTTTACATATTAGTGGTGTATTAGGCCAACCAATAACATGCAGCATATTCACATGTAAAAAGATACACATGCCAACCACCAAACCATTTCAAATGTGTGTGGAGAAGCTTTCACAAATGCCTGCTTGCACCTTTTCTGCCTCTGCCTGTGTTTTGGTCTCCCCTCTAAGAAACGCTAAAAATTCGCTCATGGACTACATGGAAGTGGAAGGATAGAACTCATAATTAGTCATAAAACATTTGCCAACAGATCACGTTTTGCCATTCTCTTTTTTCCTCTCTGCCCCCTCCCTTCAAAAAAAAAAAGTTATGTTTTTTTCAACAGTAAACCAGCACAAACCTTCACTTCAGGTCACGGGGATATAGCCAGCATCCCTCCCTCTCCCACAGAGGACTTAGTGCTCCTACTCTGCAATGCTCTTCACTCTGCCCCTCTCATTTCCTACTGCGAAAGCAATTTGCACTGTCCCTAATAGTCTCATGGGCCGATGAGCCATGTAGTTATTTTGGCCTGTGTTCTTACTGTCAGGTGGGTCCTGACATCAAATTGACCCCGACATAAGTCAGCAGAACTAGTTTAAAGACTGCATGTATGGCATAAGTTGTGTCACTTTCAGCATTTAACTTTACAATTTTACAACTGAGACACAGAAAATGAAAAAGTTTGCTGTTTATCAGTGTAATTCAATTCAACCCAACAATCGATACATTACTTTCTTACAAGTTTTATATATCTTGAAAAGTTAAATGGCTAGAACAGTGGGTCTATACTCGAGTGTTTACCTCACATATGCATGAAGGAAAAATAAAAGTTGGTTCAACGATACTATGTTCACATTATCCAGGCTTCCAAGTGTAGTTGTTGTGTGCAAGTTATCTCTGTTCATGTGGTAACTGTGAATTTTCTTTTTTTTTTTCCCGTGGTAGCATGATTCCGCTTAGTACTTTGTCTGCTTGGCTTTTTGTGCTCTTGGCTGCATTCATTTAGATTTTGCTTTAAAACATCGATATTACTTACAGTTTGCTCACTTGGCTCCTGTCTGTGTCTCATACGTACCCATCCAACTGTGTCTGTGTTCTGTGCTTTTCTGTTTGTGAAGTGTGATATGTTATGTGTACTGGATTTTAACAATACAAAAGAGACTTTTTTAATTAAAAAAAGCCTTCCTACTTACTCACTGCAAAACTATCAACATGCATGGGTTTACATTTGCATTACAATTAACATGGCTTGTCTTTTACTAGGGATGTACCACACGAGTGGACGTTCGCTTTAACCAGTACTTCCCATCAGTTCTTTGATGGCTTTAAACTTCATTTGTTTTAATATTGCAGTTGATACAGATATTCAAAATGCACATAACTGAGCCACTCGTTTATGCATATAACATCCAGAGACTATGGACTTCAGCTGCCTGCACTGCCCTAACCATATGCTACATTTTTCACAAAGTATTCTCTAACACAGTGTTGCCCTTCGCAGGTGCTACCTCTGATGCCTCTTTCCTTTTCTCCCCCCAGATCCGCGTCGTGAAGGCATTCCGTAGCTCTCTCTATGAAGGTTTAGAAAAACCAGAATCTAGAACCTCTATTCACAACTTTATGACTCATCCTGAATTTAGGATAGAAGATTCCCAGCCCCACATCCCACTCATTGATGACACAGACCTAGAAGAAGACCCTGCTCTCAAGAAAAACTCGAGTCCACCGTCTTCGCTGAACAAGAACAACAGTGCTATCGACAGTGGAATAAATCTTACAACTGATACAAGTAAATCAGCTACCTCTTCTAGTCCAGGAAGCCCAATACATAGCCTGGAGACATCACTTTAGCTGAAAAGGTCACGGCAAAAAAATATTAAAGTAAAATAAAATAAAACCCACAGCAACCGAAATATATAAATATATATTAAAAACATTGCTGGCTGAAAAGCTGTTTGAACTCTTATTCACTCTGAGACAAGTGAATGAATTGTTGATCACAATGGTTTTGGGGAAAGAATGAATGGCTGATTTACATACCCCCCTTGTTCCCTTTCAGAAAAAAACAAAAAAAAAATCTTCCTGCATGAATGTACTGTACACTTCTGGCCCTTCTTTCTCTCTTTTTGTTTCTTTTTGTTTCCTTCATTTTTTTCCTCCTTAAGCAGGAACTGCAGAGGACTTCTTTCTGAGGCTATTTATCCGATTCACTGGTCTGTGAGTTTTTTGAAATGCTTGTGTGGCATGGACTCAATTGTATAGATTAATTTAAATAACTTTTTTGAAGTTGCAAAGCTTAACTTGCACAGTAGATTTGCACCAGTTGGACAGAGGAACTTAAACATTTATGAGACTATATATAGAGATATATACATATAAGTATATACAGAATTAATTATATATATGTATATATCTATCTATATATATATAGTTATATATATATAAAGTTTCTTTGTTGGCATGTTGCCTTGTTTCTGCTCAAATTGCTCTGACTATTTTAACTTATTTATGTCCTAAAAAAGAATGTAATTTGTTTACAAACCTGTAGATAATATCCTTAACTATTTGTAGGTTTAAGAAAGCACTTCCTGCCGAAGTAGTATAAAAGTGGCTCAGCTCAGCTCATTGAAAACGTCTGTAATATCGCACCCTGGATATTTTATTACAACTGTGTTCTGATTTCTGCCTGATTTTTTTTTGTTAAATAATGTAGATACTGCAAGTAAATAACAAAAGAAGCCAAAATATAACACATTGGATGTAGCATTGTGATCCTATATACAGGGAGGTAAAACAGGCTTCCTTTGTTTCAAATAAAAATCAAACCAATCGGGTTCTCTCCTTTTTTTTTTTTCTCCTTCCCTCCAATAATCTGCTTGAATTTGTTTTGGTGCAACATACAGTAATGGAGGCTATTTCATTCTTTAAATGTATGGCAATGGCTTCCAAAAAGATTTTTAGAGAGATACTCTATGAAACTGAGTTGAGTTTATAAATGTAATTTAAAATAAGTTATATTTGGTTTGTCTATATGGAGATAAAACTAATGTTAAAATATTGTGATATATTGTGTTAATCCTTTTCAGTTAATAAATTAGGCAATTATTTCCTTATTACTTGCAAAGTACGGGCTGTTGGCATTTTGGATGAAAATCACTGTAGGTTGTTGCTTTGATTTTTTTTTTAAAGAAAAATATAATTTCTGCACTATTAGGTCTGAATGAAACTTTATTAATTGTATACTGAGATATGCTTTGTGTGATTTTTTTTTTTAACCAAGCTTGTCTTCCTGTAGTCACAAGGTATACTGTATACACAGTAATACATTATTTTACCTTGAGCTCTTTTGAAAACCTGCAGTATGGAGGGTAAAAAGTATTTTTCAAGATGGTAACAGCCCTGATAACTTAAAATTTATGAGCTTATATAATTGCTATGTCAACCACTTGAACGCTAAGCACTTTGTGGATCACAGATTTTTCATAAATAATTTTTGTATTTAATATAAAGTTTGCTTGGAGACTTTTCAGCATATGATCTTTTCCATAACTGTACAGTGCAAAAGACATTTTGAAGTACACAGTTATTTATGCCAGATGTGTTGAAAAACACTCGCAAACTAGCTTGACAAATTGATCTGTTAAGGTGTTACTGATTGTCTTAAAGTTGGCTCATACAGTGGTGCATCTCTGCAGTCACGAGAACTAAACCAAGCCAGAACTCCTCAAAACAAGATTAGACTCATGGCCAAACTGCAGACTGAACTGACTAAAATGTTTTCAGGGTGCATCAAGACTATTCAGCCAGGTAAAGCTCTAATCAGCTTCAATTGCCAGCTTCCGGACTTTTATGTAGAAGCTTGAATGTTTTTGGCTCAACCTCTTAGTTCACTATCTGATCCAAACGTTTCACTGAACAACAAGAACAGGTCTCTGAAGGCGTATACAACTCTCTTTTCAACAGATAGTGTGACCCGTTTCTTAACAGTAAAATGCTAGCATGAAAACATAATTATTTTAGCTAACTCCTAGCAACAGTGATTGAAACTCAGTCAGGATTGTTCTTTGCTTTGTAAATATGGTGATTAACCTTTGTATAACATGTATTGGGTTTCTATGGCCTATTTGGGATATCCAGAAGAAAAAAAAAAGTGTTATCTATTTACAGGGAAGCCTCTAGCTTTGGACTTGAACATCTACAGAAGCTATTAGTACTGGAACAGTTTATTTTCAGCATCTTAACACTGACTGTTTGCCTTTTTGTTTTCAAACACTCCACATATTTTTTCTTGGTTTCATTTTTTTAAAATTTTCCTGTAGGAGTACCCCTCCCTAAGGTACCATTTGCAGACTTGAAAACTGTTAAGCAAATGAACACTGCATTCTGTGTATATATAGTATAACATATATAAACTGAGATGCATAGAAAACCTGGGCTTTTGTGAGCAGAGACTGTGCTTTATGTATATGATAAATGATAGACTTTTTTTTTTTTTAAAGCAGAATAGCTATGACCTTTCAACTACAAGTCGTGCATCACAATTCCTTTCTTTTGTTGCTTGACCTCTCTGTGATGGGAACAATGGATCAGAAACCAAAATGATCAGTTTGTTAAAATTCCCTGCAATATATAAATGCTCGCTCTCTACGTACTGTACTTAGCAGCATGAGATTTGTGGACAACAATACAGTGGTACATTGGCAATCCATCCCACTAGGGGTTATTAATATATGTTCATTCATCTGTTTTTATGAATTTTTTTATCTAGACAATAATTGTAAATAAAGAACTTACTCTGTCTGTTCATTTAATACTATGCAAAAGGTTATGCTTTCTATTGTTATTCTTATTCCTACAGTGTGATGCTGGAATGTTTGTGGTTTCAAAAAAAAAACAAAAAAAAAAAGACAAAAGTAAGTAAAATATGTGATGTAAATTATTTTATAGTTTGAAACAAAATGATAAAGTTTTACTCTTGCTGCTTTCTGTCTAATAGATCTCTCTTGACAGGAGCACAAGTGGAAAATTTAAAGAAATAAATTCACAAAGCAGCATGAACAATAATGGTCTGAACGTAACAGCTTTCTTTATTTTTCACCTGAAGTCATTAGCTCCGGATTCCCACTGGGATACATTAATGTAAAGGTGTATGTAAGTCTTCTGGATTGGCAGTAAGAAGCCTGCTCACCAGCCCGCGCTTACACTGTCCTTACACCCAGGCAAGGAGTCAGCCCCGAGTGCTTCTCGTTCCTGCCTGCTAGTGGGTCAGTGTGACGCGGGAGAGGGAGCTCAGCCCGCGCTGTGCTGGGGCAGTGCTGGCAGTGGCTGACGCAGATGCTGCGGTGAAGTTGTCTGATATTACTAAACACAGAATCAGCAAAACGGATGAAGCCCCTCTGAGTTTGCTTTGGAAACACTTAGTGTCATCTTGGTCCTAAGACCAACAGGCAGCAAAGTGTGTTTTCCTGTCACTTTGGCCCGTAGGGCGTAGCTCTCCATTTATATGCATTACTCATCTGTTTCCCCCTCTGCCCCAAACAAAAATGATCTCTGAAACTTTCCAGATCTTGAGAGTTCAGGCAGGACTCATCTCCTGTCACTTAAGACCTCAAAAACTGTGCATGTGCAGTGTGAGGGCAAGATTAGGGAATTCCCATTCTGGTGCTCAGATCCTCAGCACAGAAGTTCCTTCTTTTTTTTTTCAGCTTAGACTAATGCAGTTGTTCCATAAACTGCAATACAGCCCGTGATCATACGGTATTATTGCAGTAGCAACCACGAGGTTTAGAAGTTAACCAAACAGACATACCAGGTTGAACTTCTCACGCAAGGTGTGAGGTGAGTAACTGTCATATAATCTCATTTTTAGAGGTAAAATGCTTCAAAATAAAATTTTTCCTGTCTTCTCACCTAGATTTCAAGCTTTTACCCACAAATTCTATATTACAGGAAATATTTGAAAGCAGACAAAACTACAATGAAATAGTATTACACTGGAAGAAAAGTTGCCAAAAAATAAAAATGCATTCAGCACAGTAAATTCAAAAAACCCTACAGAAAACAGATGTTAGTTAGACAGCAGATTTCTTGATTTAATTGAGCTTTCAAGCTACTTTGCAAGTAAATTGTTTTCTGCTTTGATTTTGTGAGCTCAGTCTAGGTACCAATCTGAAAATTACTTTCTTGTACTCCACTGTCACTCATTTACCGCCTCTCTGCACATAACTTTCTTTACAGCCTTAGTCCAAGTGCTTTTGGCAGGACTCTTCATCTCTGCCAAAACGTATGCTGTGTTGAGGTGTTAGTAAGAAAAGTAGACTGGGATTGTTCAGTACGATTTAAACACTGTGCATGTTAAGCTTCTGTCAGCTTCAGAGCTCTATTTCATGAGTTGCACTTCATTTCAAGAATGTAAAATACTTTCGTAGCACTGCATAGATGTGAGTTGTGCCTGTAAATTTAGAACAATAACGGGGAGGAAAAACACTAGCTTCTGATTCTTTACATCAAATTGAAGATTCAGAAAGGCGAATAATAGTATTTTAAGTTATTAGTCCATGAGGGCGAACTGATAGCCTAAGTCAAAATAAGAATGGTAGGTTTAATTCTTGTTAATTCGTCTTTTATCTACAAGAAATACACTGCTAAGAAGATGACAGTAGTCATGCATGCCTAGAAAAATCAGGTGCTGCTTATGTATGCTGATGCTATGCTAAATGTCACTCTGTGTATTTCTCATGAGATGCTGTACTGATAAGGAATGGGGGAAATGGTTCATAAATAGTGGATGAATTAGAGACAAAAAGAGAAGATCAGGGAGAAAGAGGATGAAAATGCAGGGGCATATATATTTCAATATATACTGAAATTAAATAAAATCTTAATTGCTTCTTCTTGACTTGATCTTGGCATTGGGTTCCAACATTAAGAGATACTCAAATAATATTTTCTGTCTACCAGCCTTTTCCAACTAAAATTTAAATTCCTGAATAAGCTGAGCTTCCCAAAGTGAGGTCTAGACTTCCACCTGGAAAACACTGATCTACGAAACTACTGCTCAGCTGTTACCTTAAACCTGACATCTGTCTGACGAGAAGGTTGGCCAGAAGCACGTGATCTCCAGCATCCCCTTCCAAGCTAATTTTCTTCCATTATTCTATGATACAAAAATAAATGACACAATTTGTGGTATTGCTTTACTTCAGTGTAGTAGCACACTACTCACAGGCTGTGAGAGGACCAGGGTTCAACACTTTAAACTTTCTATCGGTATTACAGTATCATAGTGGCTTTTGAGAAACCACGTAAAGGTAAGCAACAGACATTTCTTATCTATGTTTGTATTCCTGCAAGTGTGAGACATTGACATAGTAAAACATAATAATAAAAACTACAGACTAAAATTCATTCATATCCCAGATTAGAACTGGGTGTCACACGTCATTTGCCCTGGATTATAAACTACAATCCATATTTCTAATTTTGTTAGGACATGAAATCCGTTCGGGTAATGCTCAGTTTTGTTCACCAACACATTATTACAAGAGGTCCTAAGTAAAACAGAGAAGTGTCTGATTTTGGTTTTTCTTTTTACAAACGTGTATGAACAGGCATATTGTGATCTAACCTGATGGAAACTGAAGTTATTAAACAAGGCAGACTTGTGTTGAAAAACACAAATCAAAGGAACTATTTACAACAACACTTCCATATGTTCGAATAAATTTTGATTGTCTGTGTATCTGGGAGGACGTTTGCCTGGTGCCAGCTGAAGTGTTAAATTCCAGTCAAGGGAATGTACTTCTCCACTTACTCTGTCTATGATGGGTGTGTTCACTTCTCAAGAAATAGAAAAATCTCCTTCCACCCCTTGTGTGTGTGTGCATTTAAGAATCATTAGGGGTTGAGCTGGTATAAGCAGTGTTAGTGCATAGCCAATGCAGTTAATTCTTACAAGATATTCTATGGTTATGAGAACTAGAAAAAAGACATTTAGCTTTTTTGGAAAAAAAAATTCCATAAAATGTTTATGTCATTTCTTTAAGGTGACCATATTTATATCTGTAAAGCCTCTTGGTGCTTTCATCAGCGAGTTATTTAAAATTGCTTCAAGTTCAAGTTTCACAAGAAGCATTTTAAATCATTTTCTAAAAAGATTAAATAAGTATTATTTGATGACAAATCACATGAGTAACATAACAGTAATTTTTCATCAAAGCATGTCAACCAGAAAAGCTTTCTTATGCCTACTTTGCATGGGTATAATTAAATCTAATTGTTAATTTGACCCGTGTTTGGAATTCCGTTACAGAAGACAAAGATTACAGGAGTTACAGAGCATGTCTACCTGTCATTGTGCACATAAATAGTGTTTCATGTTTGGCAAGTAACTGAATCAAATAGAATGTTTTCTGTCACAAATGAATATGCCAAATGCCTAACATGATTACTTAGCTACCTATGATAAACTTGCTATTCCACCAGAAAGCAGCATGCACTCCCTTATGTGCTAGTGCTTATGTAATTACATGGTCTGGAACAAGCTGCTTATCTACTTCTTTTTTTATTGTTCCTGGATAATTTCAGTTGTTTTGTAGCCAATTCCCTGACCGGTCTCACCA
>NW_009714190.1:21822-22199 GCF_000703405.1 Apaloderma vittatum | reverse complement strand
GGGGGGGGGGGGCTGGTGCTAGCGCAGAGAAGCAGCAGCAACAACTGATCAGAGAATCAAGCTTCAGTTATTTCAGATTAAAATAACTCTTCTACCAAGCCTACAACAAAGGGAATTTAACAGATGCCTCTAGGCTCCCCCTCCCCCAAAGACAGTGCATTTGGTGCTTTTCACTGCTCCTCTTTCTTCCCACTAAGGTACCAAGCCTATCGTAAGAGACTTATGGTCTCAGAGGCAGAACTGCAGAGTCACTAGCATCTGCTCAGTAGTGCTGTAAAGCAAGCTGATTTGCTGCCAGACAGATGCTTGCATCTGACAAAAGCCAGTCATGCTTCACGTTAGCTGACATTCCTTCTGGAAGTACGAGCAAGGCTGGG
>NW_009714190.1:13936-21756 GCF_000703405.1 Apaloderma vittatum | reverse complement strand
TTTTTTTTTTTGTGGAGTTTAATCTACCATCAAGAATCAAAATTACTTCTAGTTGGTTTTATTATCTGATTTTCTCTGCTTGTGAGGGATTTGGATATTTTTCAGTATTTTTCTGTTACAGTTTCTATGCTATTACCTATAAGCTTGAAGTGACAAAAATGGTCTTATGAAACATGCCTTTTAATGTATTTCCTTGTATGAATGTCAATAGCCTCCTATATCCCATGCATTATCTAATGTGCAGATATAATGAGCATCAAAACCACACAAAATTGCAGGTCAGCTTGAATAGATGTAGAAGTTGCAGGTGTGTGAGCTACTTAAGATGAAGCACTGATGTAGCAGCAAACAAGCACATTAACAGAGGAGGGTATTTCCTGGGGGAAGTAGGGGAGAAAAAATCCTCTAGTGTGATGGTGTTACGGGGCAAACTGCAGCTTGAACAGCAGCTTTGCGCTGGTTTGCTGACAAGGTAAAATTAATGACTTGAGACTGTGGTAAAAGAGAGTGTACACTGTTTTATTTCTTAGAAAGCTCAGTGTAGGAATTCACTTTTTGTTCATTATGTCCTTCAAGGTTATTTTGACCTGCAGTGTGTTACTAAGCATGCTTGGAAGAGAATAATATTCGTGGTGCAGGTAGTAGGTGCTGTGTACTGTGTCAACAGACACCACCCACCTTGGCTTTGATTTACGGTCTATCTCATTCTTGCTTGGTTTGTTTGTCTCTTATGCTGCTGCTTATCATTAGAGACTTTCAGAAACTTCCTTGATGAGATTTGGGGTTTAATGGGTCAGGATAATGCAGTAAAACTCCACTGAGGAAATACTGCTTTTACTCTCTAGTCCCAAAAAAATGATTAGCTGTGATGGCAATGAGAGACAGTTACAGCCCATTACTATGGATCCACAAAAAAAATATTTCACTTCTTTAGAATATGATTTAATTTGTTGTCATTGCTTCTCACTTCTGTTCTAATCTGTTATGGTTTGAAATCACACTTGGAGACCTATAATTGAATTGATTTCTATAAATAATGAAAAACTACAACATTCCACATTTTAACATATTGTTCCCTAGCTTTTAATATCTAGCATTTACTATTCATTTCACATTTCAGCTGATAGACTACAGGTATCTTTTACTTATTTCAGAAGCCATCTGTTCTCTGCTGTGACTTCAGTCAAGCATAAGCTTTCTCATTAGTTGTATCAGTTGCCATTGGTGCTTTTTGTGTGTGGCTCGATAGACAGAAGGTCAATTAAAGGTGCAGGAGAACTCTGGGCTTGTGTTTTAATTTTGTAGATATCTCAGTGTGAGAAAGCATAGTCTGTGATTAAAAACAATCCTTGATTATAAGGCAGAGATTAATGTTGTGAGTTATTGTTGTCTAAATAGGGAGACAGAATTAAGACAGGAGATGCCTATGCTGGAAATCAATCAGATTTTAAAGATCCTTCTGATACTTCTTAATTGAAAAAAACTAAACTCCCCTCAGACTCTTACTGCTTGTTCTTGTGCTTAATCTTCAGTCTGCCTGTATGAGTAAATGATGATGCAAGCAGTACTGTGTTTAGTACTGATGCTAAATATTTTATAATATGTTCATGCAGAGAAAGAATGATAATGTATTATTTTAGCTTTAAGGGATATTATTTTTTTGAATTTTTTTTGTTTTCATTTTTTGTTTTATGTTTTTTTTCCAGAACCTCCTTTTACATAGCAGATCTCCATTTTCCTTTGCAGTGACAATTTTCAAATCTGTCAAGTTGGATTCTATTTCTAGGGGTAACTTCTGTGTTAGGTATTTCAACCTTATTCTTCAGTTACAATATTGAAATTAAGGAAGCATGCAACTAATTTTTAGGTGCTGCTTGTGGCATTAAAGGCTGAGGTAACACTATAGCAGTGCAGTGAATTACTGCCACAAGAGTAATATGTTTTGGTTTCAGATATAGGGAAATGCCACAAACAGGTTTTTTGAATGAAACATAGCTAATTTAGAGTCACAGTACGTAGATGTGCTCTTTGATATAGAAAGGTGAAAAAATAAGTAGCAGTGTTACATTTCCAAAAACTATGATGCTCTGTTCTTGTCCCTACAATCTCTGACAAACCCTCAGAGGTTTGTGATTGAAAAAACTGATACCGTACATGTACAGTGTCTCACAAAGGCTTGTAAAACTGACAGATTTGTACGATATCCATTAACCTCCATGGCACATCTATACAGAGAAACAGTTGCCACACAGAGGTGACAGAAGGAGCAATGAATAAGAACAGGAGCTTTCGGAAACTTGTTCTCTCAAGATTTGGATTACATTAATTTGTAATGTTAAAGAAAGTCTGTGCTTCTTATTTGAGACTGTCAGGTGAAAAATGTTATGCTGCATTGGAAGAACAATTCCTGAGTGATGTCACTTAAAGAAGTGTAAACTCCTTTTAGGTATGGTACAGTGTATCGCAGCCCAAATGCTCAAGGATCTAGGGACTATGGTAATGCACGTGGCAAGAACCATAATGATTCCCCACCGCCAGTTTTCATGACACAGATGCAATCCTCCAATCTGGCGGCAACGGGGAGAGAGGGCATTCTCCATGATACTAATAGTCCCTGCTATAAAAAATACTCTCTTTCAAATTGATTTGAAAAATACGGCTGATGCAACCCAGATTTGAAGAACATGCTATGAATAACAATAGAGGGCAAGAGTGTAAAATCAATAGGGCTCAAATTTTCCACGTTGCACAACACTACTGCATAGTGTGACCACAGTGCAAGGATTTCTGCTTCTTCCTTTGTGGGTTTAATGAATACTCTACACGTAACAGTTACTTCTACCACATCAGCACTTTTGCATAGAGAATGAGTAATTTAAAGATTGTCCAAACTTCATCTTCAAAATGGATTTTTTTTTTCTATAGATGGAAATTGAAATGTCATTGAGAAGCGTACCATCAGTATAGGTGCTGAGTACAGGGGTTGGCTGTAGGTGGTTGAGATGAAAATGTCTAGGAGAGGCTGTCAACCAGACGACAAGAAGGATTTGGAAGACCAATTAACAACTGATCCATTTACTTCACTTGTGACTTGCAAATCATGATTAGCAGAAAGCTTCAAGGTCAGTAATGTTCTTAGAATTTGCTAAGATTGTGTCAGAATTTGAATCTGTCCTTCACAGAATCACAGAATATCAGGGGTTGGAAGGGACCTCAGAAGATCATCATCTAGTCCAGCCCCCTGCCAGAGCAGGATCACCTACAGTAGGTCACACAGGAACGCGTCCAGGCGGGTTTTGAATATCTCCAGAGAGGGAGACTTCACAACCTCCCTGGGCAGCCTGTGCCAAGGCTCTGGCAACCTCACAGTGAAAAAGATTTTTCTAATATTTTTGTGGAACCTCTTATGTTCCAGCTTGTACCCATTGCCCCTTGTCCTGTCATTGGATGTTGCTGAAAAGAGCCTGGCTCCGTCCTCCTGAGAGTCCCCCTTGATGTATTTATAAACATTTATGAGAACACCCCTCAGCCTCCTCTTCTCCAAGCTAAAGACACCCAGCTCCTTCAGCCTCTCCTCATAAGCGAGATGTTCCATTCCCTTAGCTTATGATAAACAGGACAACAGAACAGAAATTCTATGATTTTTTTTTTCCCTTTCTAAAAGGGTTAGACCACAGGCTTCTATCCCTGTTAAGGCAGAGTATACATACTTTCAATGTGATCATGTCTTTCATTGTTGCATATATTTATGTTGAGTGATTCTGTGTGAAGGTTACAGTTAAGAAGAATGTTTAGACACTCTCACCAATCCATATGACATATTCATAAAACATGAGATGCTCTAACCATGCCTGCTTAGCATAAGAATTAAGAGGTTAGATCAGTTTCATTTAGAGTTATTCCTAGAGATAAATTGCAATTGATGTTTCAGTGCTCAAATTAGCCACATAGTGTCACCCTAGACCATCAAAAAGTCTAGTAAAAGGCATTCTGCCTAATCACTAGCTTTGAGAAGTTGTACTGGAAATAGTCTGGAGAAATGCTACTACTTATGAATAAATTAACAAGCTTCTCAGGGGAATCTATTTCATCCTGCATGACACATCTGTAGCCAGAATTTAGCTCTTTTCAGGTGTTCCTGAAATTCTGGACAACAATCATCTGCAATGATTTATGCTAACTGTCATAAGGCAAGGTAGTTCCTCTCTGCTTGAGGTCTTGGCCTCTATAGTTTTCATCATTAACGAGAAAGCGCTAACTCTGCTGTTTCAGATTTCTAGTGATAACATGCCAAAAGCTCTTTTTTTCTCACATTTTTGAAATTTAATTTAGATTCTGAAGGCATTCATACATTTCAGGAAAAGCATAAGTATTTAGGTTTATTCTGCTAAGTTACTGCAGTGATGCTTCAAAAGAAGTCCCAAACCTCATATTTTACTTCCTCATCCTTAGTTTCTGAAAATATTCAGAATAGAAATTGATTTATATTCCTGGGTTTGTAGTTGCCCCATATGGGTTTCATTCCAAACAAAGCTTGTAATGTCCAGATTTAGACTTAGATAATACAGAATTACTGAGAGAGCATTTGTTTTTTTAAAAAAAATAAAATATATATATTTAAAAACCCCATAAAGTTATAGAACATGTTTTGGGATCATAGATCATAGTATGGTTTGGGTTGGAAAGGACTTTGAAGATCATCTAGTTCCAGCCCCAAGAAAAGATCTAAATCCAAAAATACCTTAAAAGCTTTTACGTTAAACTGTTGGTATTTTACACTGCAGGGCCCCATTCAGAGCTGTTACTCATTACTCAGATAAAAAGCAAAGTGACAATTTGCAAGTTAATAATATTTATAAAAAGAATTCACCAAGTTTCAACTTATATTTTGGTGAAGTTCTATCTTTTGGTAGACAGTCCTATATTAAAATAAATAAATTAGGAATAAATCTGACCCCGGGTTCCAAACTATGGGTGATGATGGACATGCAGCTTGCTTTCTCAAAACATACTGCACTTTTCCTTTGAGGATAACCTTACAGGACAGTCAAGGCTACATTTAGATCTGAGTATGTTTTCTTTACTCCATTTCTCCTCTAAGTTATGGTAGCTATTACACCTAATAGTGGTACTTGCAGACCGCGTCTGCTGGTAACATCCAAGTACTGCTTTCTATCTTTTGTGCTCTGACCAGTTTTTCTGTCAGATGCTGCTGACTCTGCGAAGTATCTTTACCTCCAGGGCCATACAAACAGCCGTCTGAACTAGAGGCTATACTCACTAAACAAAAACATGGTTCAGGTAGAAGCTTCTTTAAGCCAAAACACTCGCCCTGAGAAGGAAGGTGTGTGAAAAGATATCCTAGTTTCTGTCTACCTCTGCACAGAAAAATTCCTGGTTCAGAGAATCACAGAGTCACAGAGTGGCCTAGGCTGGAAGACACCTTAGAGATCATTTAGTCCAGCCTCCTTGTCATCAGGCAACAACACATAGTGTTTGGTTACTTTTTACTTCTGTCTTGGTATTTGGTGATCTTGGTATTTGGTTTCCAGGACATGAACACATTCTCTGTGAAAAAGAGTGCCTGGATATCTCAGAGCCCTCCTACAAATGCTTATAACAGAAATTATAAATTATCTATATTGGTTTCTTTTCATATTTATAGAATTATCAGGATTTATTTGCAGTTTCTATTTATTTCTGTGGATTTCTTCACCTTAATGAGAATTTAATTTGATACTCTGTGGAAAATTTAATAATGTCATTTGTTGTACTAGTGATGTTCTCACACATAAAAATAACAAACCTAAGAAGCATGCTGGAAACAAATGAAAAACCACAGTCCATAGCTTAGAATAACTGAAAAGGCAACTTACCCCAATTAATTAGTGCAACTCTACAATCATATTTAAGCAAGTATTAACACCATGAAAACTACCCTCAGACTCCAGGCCTGAAGACTTTGCAGCTGCTTAGTTAGTGGTTAGCTTACTAGCAAACGGGCAAAAAAGGTCCTTCAAGAATACCCTTATAATTGTACTGAAATATTTTCTGTAGCTGCTGTAACTCCATAAATCCTTTCTTTATTTTAGCAATCCACACTCACTGATAGATAAAAGCACCGTGTCCTTCAGGTGTGCCTCCTTTCTACCATGTTTGTTCCCATCTTTTCAACATTACCACACTGTACCTAGGGTAGCAATATTGAGGTGATCTAGACGTGTTTGCTGGAAGCAGCTGCTGATGAAAGCAGAAGGATTTGAATAGCCACACTCTGATATATTCTTTTAAATGATAAATCAGTCATAATGCAAATTATCTCTTCAAAGAATGCAAAGAATCAAAATAAAAGCACTATCTAGGGACAGCAGTTGCGTAACATCTTCGTTCCCTTGTAAAGTGGGGCAATTCCATCCCAAATGTAACTGAATTAATTTGACTGTGCTATGTATTTATTGTAGTCGATTTCAGCACAGATTTGTAATCCCTCCTGCTCATCATATGTTAAGAATTACATGTTTGCAAATATAAAGCAATAACGATCAAGTGCAGCAAATTATTTCAGATTTGTGTCTTAAAAAATTCTCTGAGGACAAAAAAAATCCTGCAGCTCATGATAGGAGAGTGTGTGCTCAGCATCACAGTTGTTACTGTAGAAACAAGGAATCACATGATGCACAGTGCTAGTGGAGCATGCTCAATGCATAAATAAATCATGCTAATTTTTCTTCTTTTGTTCTGAAATCTACTCCAGATTTCCTGCTGTCAACTGCAGAGCTGAGAGTTGCTTAATTTGCCTCATGTAAAGGTACGACACAGGTGATTGGCAGTGTTGTGTACCACTAGTGCTAAAATCTTAACGTGCTACAAAACAACATGGACTTTTTCCTGTGGGAAAGCTCAGCCTCCCTGCATGTAGACTTTCAAAAGAATCTCAGCAAAATGAATTTCACCCAGCTAGAAGGGGAAAATTAGCCAAATGACAGATCACAGCAACAAGCGTAGCTTGCTAGATGAACTAGCATTTTTCTCTATCATTTCTATTCTGTTTGTGAACTGTTTCTTTTTCCTTGTTTAAAACCCCAGTATTCTGATAGTTCTGAAAGTAGGAAAAAATCCTCAACCGTTAGAGGACGAAAAATTCACAACATGAAGTGCTCAGTCTTTGCAGGATCCTTTTAGTATGTTTCTAGAAAGGAAATCACTGCTTTAAGATGGAAAAAGAAACTGATCGCTGTACTGCAGCTCTGTTGGTTGGCATTTGTACCTAACAGTGTGTCTTGAATACATGATGAGCCATTCACAGACTCTCACAGGCTGATGGAGTTTAAATCTGAATTTATTCAAGTCCATACCCCATCTGATTTCCCTAAAGAATAAGACCTCTGTTGGAGCTCACTTGATTTTCCTTGCTAAACTGAGGTAGATGTTTCTGATGGTCTGTTAGAAATACTAAAACTCAAGAACCTGTATGTATATAAATTTTATATATATATATGGTTTTACATCTACATATATATAAAAAAAATCGTTTTAAAAACCCTGTAGGATTGAGGTTAGAATTCTTTTGCCCTTGGTTCATGACTAGTGGTGTTGCTGGGCTAGAGTCTTTCGCAGCTCTTAACATTGCCATACCTTATGTTTGGATCATACAAGGAAACTAAGGAGAAACTCCTGAAATGGTTTTGTTTTACTTGAAAAAGACTTACCCCTTTTCTTGTGCTTTTTATTGTTTAGCTTTTCCTTAGAGCTTAACAGTATATGCTCAACAATTCGCAAAGTGCATAGTTTTATAGATAAAGTAATTGTCAGAGTAATCC
>NW_009714190.1:0-13905 GCF_000703405.1 Apaloderma vittatum | reverse complement strand
TGGGGTGTCACTCTTTGTGCCTTTCTTCCTGTCCCTAGTAACCTAACCACGGGGGCTTTCATATTCAAAGGCTATTGAGCATGCTGAGAAAGAGGCACAACTGGGAAGTTTAGTATTGCATAATACCCAGAAAAGGAGGGAGTTACAAGAAGGTTACAAGGTTCAGTGCCGTGACAATTCATCAGATGACTATGTACTTGCTTCCTGGCGGTCCCCGTTCTGTAGTATGAGATATAGCCATTGTTATTCTTTACAGCACAGTAAGTTTAGAGTGTAAACTGGTGAGCAGCATGAACCGCTTACAGAAGCATTTTCTTTTTTTGTCTGCCATGGTGTTCCCAACTTCATGAGCCATATTGCTCCAACAGCCTTGTTCATTGCTGCACCAGAGATCCAAATGAAATGAATGGAACAAAACAGTTTTTGATTTGTCACACCTACCAACCCACACAAACTTCATCACAAATGTTATCTTTTACTACCCCATGTAGCTCTTTCTGTTCTATAAGCAGACATGACAGATATAAGAGCTGTGTCCTAATAAACTATGTCTCAGACAAAATCACTGCTGCCATTTTTTGACTGGAAGTGCAGGAAACTAAAGACAGCTGCTAAACTGCAGAGCCTGGCAACAGCTAAATGCACACTAGAAAGGTCAAGAACCACCATAACTCTTTGCATATCCCATACTGACCAACATAATACAAAACACAGCCAAAAATATCTCAAAAATAAAAATAGGGCTAGAAGAAGCATTTAGGCGGCAGTGGTAACGTTTGTGCCAAAACCCACCAGATATTCTAATACTGTTCCCACACCTAAATTTCCTAATAAATTTCAGCTAATAAAGCATGTTGTACTCCCTTCACCATACACAAAGAAAAAACACCCAAAATCAACACCCACCAAAAAAAGAAAAATGTATCCTAGAATTTATTGAGTAAGAGAGGAGTGAGTGTATTCATCACAAATGTGGATACTGAAATTCTCCTACAGCATCCTATTGTAGGTATTACAATTCATACCTTTTCTAGTTATAAAGCAGGCTATGGATGTTGAGAGGAGAAACCTTGGAAGTTCCTTCTGCTGGAGCAGTCTCACATTGTGTAAAATACTTAAGGCTATCTTGGTCACAAGCAAACGCAGAAAGCCCTTTCAGCCTTTCTGGTAGATCTTTCAGCTGGGAGGTGAAATCTGCCTGTTTTCTGGCCCAAAATACAGTGTGTCTATGTTTGTACAAAGTACAGGAATGCTTAATGCCAATTAATAACTTCTGGCACCTCTTCTGACTGCCTAGCCCTTTAGAATGCACTCCAGACTACAAATTTGAGTATATGTACATATAATATGTAAATATAAATCCTCTCAGGTAGAGGGATTTGCAGCTATCCTTGGCAAATTCTGCAAACACTGCGAAAGGAAACCACAATTCCCTTACTTTCCTTATTTCCCATTCTTATGAAATATTTTACTGACATGAACTATGTAGAGTAAAAATCAGGTATTTTTAATTTTTTTTCCGGTGAGACAAATTTTTATTTTGTTTGTTTTCTGTCTATCCATTTCCATAAGTTAAAAAAAAAAATAAAATTACTGCTCTAGCTATACAATGTCAGAACTCTAACCAGAAATGGTAATTGCTTTCAAAAAAATTCTATCCATGATGGCTTGAGACACTTCCTTACCATGTTTATGGCTTTGCTTTTGTCCTATAAAACTGACCGTCCTAAGGGCACAACTGAATAGGAATATACCCCTGTATCAATTAATCAAAAAGAAAAGGTACAGTCTTACTGTTGCTCCAAGTTTCTCAACCTCATTAAGCTCCATTGCTGTACTCAAGGGTCACAAAATACATGAGGACCGATAACAACAGTGTTAATAATGAATTAACAATTTGTGTTGCTAGCAGCTCAGCTTCAAATGTGAAACCATTTGTGAGACTGCAAATCTCAAAAGGCATGTCTGCTTTTGCAGCTGATTTTCAGTTTGATTTCTTATCTAGCTTTAATGATTTGCTCTGTAGATAATTACATTGTTCTGTTCTATATGTACTGACACCCATAATTTTACAAAACTATTTTCAATTTAAACTTGTCATCAGCAACGAAAACTTAAATTGCACATATTGGAGGGTTGTGATCTTCAATAGATCAAAATGAAAGCAAAGGAAAATTAAACAGATTGTCTAAAATAAACAACACAACAGTTTGGTTAATGGACCAGTCATAGCCTTCTGTCAATGAGTTTTAGTGAAATCTGCAGTTAATTTAAATCTTGTCTCAGCACAGGATAATTTATCCACTTGAAGAGTCAAATGTTTTCAGTTTTCAAATAATAGCTTAGTCCTCAGGACTTCTTTAATCAAGAAGAACATTCAGCTGTTAAAGCTAAGCAACTTTTTTTTTTCAACTTGTCCTTATCCAAAGTACCTAGTTTTGCACCAGATAACAATGGAATTAGTACCTGCATTAATAAAGGCAACAGAACATATTTTAAAATAAAGCATTCTTTGTGCAAGTCAAATTCCATTTTTGCAACTTTTTTTTTTCTTTTGCTCCAACCTACTGATGCTGTGAAGACAGCCTTTACATTTCTGATATGGTTTTCTAGCTTGGACAATTTCTTTAATATTAAGTAGGCAGTAATCATTGCTAATGAAGGTTTTAGGGGAGTTTCAGGGTTGTGGGTTTGCTAGTATATCTTCTTGAGGAAGTCTTGAGGAAGTCTTCCATATATCTGAGCACAATCTACATTTACGTTTTACTGCCCTTTCAGCGTGAACCAGAGCAGTATTTTTCCTTGTAAATTGTCTTGAAATATAGCAAGAAGAAGCATTTTATAGAGGCATCAGCGTGGCATGACTAAATGGTGACAAATCAGACTGCTTTTCCTCGGCAATAGGTTTCACTATACTCAGTTTTGCCAGTGTCAGACAGATCTTCCACTGGTTAGTACTGGGCTGTAGTCAACATTACCTAAGTCAAAATAATTTTCCAGAATAGAACTTTTCTCAGTTTCAGACTTACCATTGTAGGAACAATTCTGGCAAACATCTAACATGGTTATTTCTGTTACTTATTACTAACAATTAAAAACCCCAAAAGGGTGAGAATAATTAATAGCTTACATGTGGTTTGACCAATTTCACAAAGTATGGACTTGGTTCAAATATTTCTAAATTTGAATGATTCAGAAGGAAATTTTATGCGAGCAGAAGCATTTCTGTCAGCAGCAAATACCAAGCCTTTCTAATCAAGAGAGTGAAAAAACAGACATGAAACACAGAATCAGTCACTGTGAAGATGGTCAAAGTTGTAGCTGGCAAATATAGATACATCCCTCAAATATTTGCATAATCAAGCTCAAAACCTAATGTGCAGAAGGAGATTTCTTTCATGATGAAATTCCTTCCATGATGAAATTATCTTTTCTGGAAGTATTATGCCCAAACAAAAAACACAGGCTCTCATATCACCTAGTAACTCTTGGGACCGTCTCTTTCACATCTCTCCTTCTCCGCTCCATAGAAAACAGACTGGATAATTGGTTTTTTCAATAACTATGCTGTTCATTCACCTCTAAATCCTGCAGAGCAGCACTGCATGAAATTCAGGGATCAAACTTCCAATCACCTCTGGAAATGCTATGGATCTGCCTCTGTTTATGAATATTTCCCTGCTCTGCTTGAGCTATACTTCTCTTTTGCTTATCTTCTCTTCAAACTTATGCTTCTTTGTATCATACAAAAAAAATGCCTGATGAATGGGAAAGCATTTCTATATATTCCTGAATTGTTATTTTAGTCAATGCTGAAACTAAATTGCGATCAGGACTAGCAGAAAATAACCTTGATGGATCAGGTCATCCAAAACTCTGAAAAATATGGAAGTAGCTTTGTGTAGGTACTTTGAAAAAGATTACCCCCACACAAAACATATTTTTAAATATTTTTAAAAGTTATCTCCCATCCACTTCAGACAGAGACTTAATCTTTCCCTCCTCCTTGGTCTTTGTAGGGTGGTCAGTCTTTCTCTGCATTCAGAAATATTATACTGGAAGCTATCACTGCATTAAAAAAAATGCGTTAATAAAAAACTAAATTTGAGTTTGCAAAAAATCACACTCAAAGGAACAATTTGCCAGTGACATATCACCCAATCTATGGAAAATTCATAAAGTTCTACCTCTCTTCTACTTCCATGTTTTAACTAGAACAGATTTTTTTTCTAAAGGTGATTGATAACTCAACTATCAGTTATTCACTTTGATGCAGAAATTACATGGAAAAGAATATAGCTGTGTTACTCACTTAGATTGTCAGAATAGATTATCATACTCCGTCCCAAAAAAAAAAATCTATTATTTTAACATTTCACAATATAAATACAGCATTCAAACAACAAACTTAGGGGAGGAATGTTTTCATTCTTGAAAAACTTCCATATATATTTTTGGAAATAATTATAATTTTATCTTGCTGCACGCCTGGACTTGCTCCTAATATGACTGACTAAGGTACCGTGCAGATGGTGAAGGCTACAGTCATTCATCAGAGTAATGTATTTTTTTGCGATGACCTTATTGTGCTCCAAGTTAACATGCAGTTACGTTCTTAATAATTATGAAATAATTTGTAAATCTGAGTTATTACCAGCACCCTAAAAATCAGTAACAACTTGATTTCTAGTGGTATTCTTGTCACTAGTTACTGTTCTTATTCCAATATAAACTGAAATAATTAAGATTCAAGCACATGATAAATTGTTACTGGCATTTGGCAGGTTCATGCTAGTAAGCAGGTGCTGCTGCATAATCGACAACTCTTTGAAAAGCCAGCCTCCAGTAACCCTATTTTTACTAGCACAGTACACCAATGGAAGCTTCTGCCTTAGCTATGCCAATAGAGTATTAAACATTTTAAAATGAATGCTCATTTATAAATGTAGCAGAATATTTTTGAGATTATCACATCTAAAAGTACAAGTGTGAACTATATTCTTACATTCCTCGATTTAAAAATTCATTTTAACAGAGGGGGATCTGTGAAGACAGTCCCAAACAGAAGAACCACTACTGCCACTACCATTTATATTGCACCATTTCTGATGATAGGGCTACTCCCCCATTTATTGACATGTATAACTAATACAGGCAGCTTCAGAGAAAATGTGTCTAAAGACTGGAAAATGTGAATAAATTGCTTTGCTTTGAATTAGTGTCCAGTTTAGGGGAAATAGAGGCTGAGTAATACATAGCTGGAAATTTGGGGATTACAAGGGCAAAGACCCCAAGCACAACTCTGAACTCTACAGACAGCTGGCAGCTCTCATAATTTCTACTGCAGGGCATTAGTGACGCTGCAGTCATCCTGTTCTGATACAACACTGTTTCTGTTCTTACTCTTACCTCTTCTTTCACCTGTTTCTGTTTCAGGTGAGTGCTGTGTAGAGTAAGTGCACGCTGAAGCAGAAAAACTCGGCCTCCTTCATAGTACCATAACTGCAAACTCTCGGTGCCCGAGTTTCATGCCAGAGGTGCTTCTCACATTATCTCTGCTAATCAATAATTATTATTGATTACTTTTTCATACAGTTGGAATTAAGTGATGATAAAATATAAAATTTCAGCTGCTTCCCTTCTAAATACTGAAGCATAAAAAGTAACATCACAATAGTTCTGAGAGTTCTCAAAGCAAATTGCAGCTCTTTATGCACGATGTACTTTTGGTTTTGGTTTGGCAGGCTCCCTGCCTTCTGGGTGGTCTTAACATCTCCAAGTCCTCTGGCAGCTGAATGGACTTTTTTCCACTGCAACTGGCCATATCCTCTTTTTTTAAAAAAAAAGTTATTATTCAGCCACTTAGTCCTTTCAGTTTCATTCAGAAACTCTATTCTAGAGAGACTTCTGGTGCTTCTTAATTCAGCTAGACAGAAAGTTTCTAGTAACGCTGCATAATGCAAAATCTTCAACAAATACAGAGGGGAGGAGCAAGTTAAATACGTTGTTAAAGGAAGAAGGTTGTTTTTAAAAGTCTCTGGAATGAGCTCAATGGAAATTTAAATTCTTCCAGACTCTGCCTCTTAACTGAACCTCTGAAAAATTTATTTTATGTTTTGCTTATGTAGTTCCATGTCTTTAACAGAGAGATGTTAAGGTATTAATTTTTTTTTAATTTTTGGTGCTGCTGTTGTGAGACAAGAAATGTCACTTAAGCATGATATTTTAGCAAGGAGTACTTCAGTGCGGAAACATGTCCTGTGATGAACCTCACAGGGGAATTCAGGAGAGGGATTAGGAGCACAGGGGAACCAAGTCTAGGCAGTTGCATGAATACCAGCAAAATGGTAGAACGGACTTCTCCATGTGCACATTTCACTCTTCTTCAAAGTGGACAGAATGTGCAATGCAGATAGAGCATTTGCATGCTACAGTCCTATTTCAGGGAAAAAAAAATTAGAGAAAAATCTTATTTGGCCATATGAGGAAAAAAACCCTTTTCATCTCTTAAGAAGAAATCCATGAAAACAGTTCAGTGTTACAGGCCTCTTTCAGACCTGCTTGGTAAAATTATGGCTTCTAAATAGGAGAAAAATTGAAGTAATTCCTGCTTGAAACATGACACACTGTAAGGCCAGATTAATATTAATTTTCTCCTGTTTCTACAGCTGACGTATATTTAGTAGCTTAGCTATATTCTGAGGAATGGGAAGGTATTATCTTAGCAGGAATATCGTAGTTGATTCTTTTAGAGAATTAGTATGAGCTATTTGTTAAAATGATGATACAAATTCTAAAATCAGAGCAAGCGTTCCCGCTTTTCACTGTGACTCTAGGCAGTGTCAGCCCATTACTAGATCTAGAGATCCATGCTTAGCATCTCATAAAACAAAAATCAGCCAATAATCACTGAAACCTTCAACAGTATCACCAAAACAGTTCCTTTGCATAACATTCTGATTACAGCAGAAAATCACTTGATAGTGTACAGTGGTGGTATTACTGCACCATATTTTTTTTCTGGTTTAATGCATAGTTTCTGTATATGCTGTTTTCTGGCTACAAAAGGCTACACTCTTCAGAGAAACTCTAGTATTAATTTGTTATACTTAAGTGTGAACCACCAGAATTTCAACAACCTGAAAACTGTTACAACTTTCTTGTGGGAGGATATACTCATGTTATTAACATGTCAAAGCTTTTTCATGAGGCTGTACTTAAAATTCTTACACTATGGATTGCAAGTTAAGTGAATCTTAGTATCTGCATTGCACACCATTTTTAGGTTATTGAAAGCAATGACCTTCTAACAAACTATTTAGATGTAAATTAGCTTCATTCTTTATTTTCTATTAAATCTAAATCTATATTAAGACAATGGTTAAGCATGGAAATCAAGAATACCACAGCAAGCAATCAATGGGAATGATTATTGAATACACATGTTCAGCTTGACTGCCGTCTACCTCCCTTATGGCTCAGTAGGTTCACTAATAACACTGCTTGGCGAAGATTTATAGTGTGATTAAAAACTGAAGAAGTTTCAACAGAAAAAAAAATAGGTTTCCAAGTAGATTTATCATTTTCTCATTTATACTGAAATCCATTATTTGGATGCAAACTGTTCGATCCTTCCAAATTCTGTTTTACATTTGTGTACAGAATAACATGGCTATGCTGGATTTTACTGTAATGATAGTGTGTAATAAAACTGTGGCATCAGAAGTTGAATTCTAGAGAACAGGATCACACTATTTTTCCCCCCAAGACATGTCTGATTTTGAAATTATTTCTACCAAATGCAAATTTTATTAATAAAAGTTTATCTATGGCCAGGACTACTACATTTTCAAGTTTTAACTTTTCCCTAAGAAAGGACTCACATGTTTAGATAAGGCTAAATAAACTGAAGTTCATCTACTCTCTTTCAGACTTTGTGACTGAACAAGAGAGACACCAGTCATTCGAATCTTATGATTCTAAGACAGAAATAGATATTCTGAAGAACTACTCCAGTTACCTAACAAATAATTTGAAATTCATAGAGCCTTAATCAAGTACTATGATGACTTGAATTATTAATATTACAAAAAAAAGTCTGGCATATCAAAAGTATACTTGCCTTGTAAAGTATATGTGTTCTATTTAATGCCTTTTAAAATGTACATAGATTTGATTTATTTTTAACCTCTGTTATCTGCAATTCCACATTCCTAAAATAAGGTCCTGTCCGCAACATCTGCTATACTGAGATTGTACTGCCAGGCAAGTTTCAGTCCCAGTATTTCACTAAAATTTGGGTGACCAAGGCTGTAGTATCTCTAGCTCCCAATTACGTTTGCTTTCCTTCAGTGTTCATGATTACTTCTAAGATAACATGAAATTAATAATATCGAATGACCCAGAACTCTTCAGTTTGAGTGCTCAAGTATGCTTTAACTGTCCTGACCAGCCCCACCAGAGGCCTCTGCTCTCACCTCCTGGTCAAGAACCCAGGAACTGCATTTAAGCTCAGGCCTGGTTCTGAGTCTCACCCTGAGCTGTGCTGTGGGAGCGTTTGTCTCCAGCTCTTATTAATTCATACACCCTACCTCCCTTTGTAAATTTTGAGCTTTATAATATTATAGCCTCTGTATTTTTTAATATATTTTTTTCTTAACACAGATTTACATTCCCTTATTTGGCATGTTGGTAATTATCTACATGTGTTTCCATTCCATTTTGCTGTTTGCTGTCTTTACACAGCTGCATTTGGATTCTTACCAATTCGCCATATCAGATTGTCAATAGCCTGGTTCCATTTATGCAGCTGATGATTATACTTTTTATTTCTTTTTTAATTTAAAAAAAAGCAATCTTGCAAACTTAGTGTTGCAACTCGCATAAGGGTAAACTGAAGAGGAAGAAAAATATATGTTTGAAAAAGAGTCTAAGAGCTAAGTAAGAAAATAGTTGCATCAGGGAAGGCTCCTGGTGGACATCTTATGTGAAATGCTGTGTATTGACTAAGCTAGAGAAAAGAAATAGTCTAGCCAGAGCAGTATAATAATCTCCTTCTGTAAGCATGGAATTCCTAATCTTTCATCTGTGACTCACATGGTGTCGGAAGGGGTGCAGAACAAATTCTTACTGACATCAGACATCTGAATGGAAGAGTCATGGGAGCTGATTATGAAACTGGCAGTGTTCCTCTTCCCTACGAGTTTTTAAAGTTATCCCTAGCTATACAGGGAAAGTGAATTTTGACAATCTTTGGCAACGTGAAGAAACAGGGGTGCATTTTATTACATAGCATCTGCGGTGTAGACAGCTGGCATGGATTCATCTCTCTTTAATCATGCACTGAGGCCAGCAATTCCTCCCACCTGTGACTTAGCAGCAAGGAGCTCTCCCTGCTACATCTTCATGAAGAACACTGACTTGCTGAAGTCTATCTGACCATTAACAACTTGAGAGTAAATACTGTGTAGTCATCTCTCTGAACCTAAACAGAGGAAATACCCAAGCTGTCCTGTGTTCCAGAAGATCGCCCACATACATAGTAGTAAAGGCAGGAGCTATGCCTCAGGTATTATTCAGGGTAAAAAGGAAAGATGACAGGGCCATTAATGCAGGTGTATGTGCTCGTCTACAAAGCATGACTGCATGCAGAATTTGTAGGGGCCAGATGATCACCGTACAGAGTAATGATGGCTTCATTCTTTGGATTAATCGGATCAACAGCTGCATGCCAGAGTGGAATACGGGGCAATAAAAATTATGTGCCTTAATAATTGTAATAGCTTTCTATAAGTGCTTGCTCTACCTCAGAGTTAATGTGTAGTAGTGACAATTACAGAGAGCTTTCTGTTGCAATGGATTTGAATATGTAAAGATATTTTCTTGAAATAAGCAGGAATTTTACTACACTAAAGATGCAGAAAAATATCCAAGGGTTGATTTTATTGTCAGAGTTTGAATCAAGATGATTTATATCTTAGTGAAGGAAAAGCACCTAGATCTTCAGCTTTATTTTTCTTGTTGATTTTTTCCTGCTAAAGATATAAATGGAGAAAAGCCCAGTAGAACTGAAGTGATATAAAACAAGAATTAAACAGCGCTGTCAAAAAGTAAGCCTTTTATTGAAGCCTTCGCTTCTACTTGGCTTCAGGAATTCAGCTTTGTTCAGCTGGGAGCTAAGTGTTTTATGGAAGACCTAGAACTCTGAAGCTCCACATCTAAACATGGAGAGAAAAATAAAAACATTAGAAGACTTATAAATGATGACCAAATCTTCTGAAAACAGCAAGACAAAACTTACCATACAGTTTGGCATATCTTAAACTTGATTTACTAGGGCAATGCTTTAAAATCCAATATGCCAGTGAAACTGGGCCTCCATTAGTATGTTTCATTTCTTTGTCTTAAAAAGAAGAACCACGAAATTTTGGCAGTTGCTGAAACTGGATGTTTAACTCAAAAGGTTAGAGATTTTTAATCCTTTTGTTTTAGTTCTAGTGCAGCTAATTTGCCTTTTTGCAAGTATCCTAGCAACCATTTTCCCCCCCTCCCCTTTCTCCAGTACCGTAAAGGTTAGGTAAGGATTCAAGAGAGATTGGCCTAAAATATAAACCAAACTGACGTTTCTTAAAGGCACAACTTGCTTTAGCAATATTCTGGCAATTCCAGCACATTTTAAGGGAAGGGGACAAGAGGCAGAGAAATATTTCTGAAATCACTTTAAACAGTTTGCAATGCTATGAAATATAGACAGAAGGGCTTAAGCTTCACAAAGGGTTACTTCAGAACTAGAAAACGTTCCCTACAAAGACTCAGGGACAATTCCTTTAATACAGTATTTAGTGAGATGAAAACTTAAAGCAAAAAAAAAAAAAAGTGGAAACATATGTAAAACCAGAGTTTATTCTGGTATAGCAAAATATTTGCAGCCAAAATTGGGTACTATCAAAGTCTTCATTACTTGTATCAGTATTATTTGTATCAGTAACACTATATTTAGATGACGTTAACAAATACCACTTCCTCATCAAGCCTCAATTCTGTCGGTGTAGGCACCAGCAGCTGTCAAACTAAGTTAAACTTCACCAGTGTTAGTGAAGTCTGAAGTAAAGTGTACCAGATGTACATTTGTTACCTATTTCAACTAAATGCTTGCTTCTTACCTGCTAGAAGGTTCTAATACAAATAGCATTTCCTAACTAGGTGGCTGCATTTAGCCACCTATGAAATTTTAACTACTTAAGTCAAAATCTGGTACGTCTTGGATATGTCCACATGGGATAAAGGCTGCATAGCCTAGCACAACTGCTGGAAACTGTGTAATCATGCTAGTTATACAATGCCTGGGCTTTTGTATTGAGGTTTTGGGGAGGTCTGGGGCTTATGGGTTTCTTGCTGCTTTTAAAAAAAAATAAAATTATTTAGATTTCTTGTTGAGCTACAAAACATGTACCAATATGGATGCATGTCCAAGATCAACTTTTGCAAGTATTTGTGCTATTTGGTTTTTTTAAAAGTCTTTTATCCTTATTTTCTAAGCTTCACATTATTCCTGTATCGCTGTAAGTAAACAGCTACTTTGAACTAATTACAAGGATGGTAATTTTCCAAATACAGCAGCAATGGAATTAAAATTCAGCATTTTTTTTTTCAAAGAATCATAGAATATTAGGGGTTGGAAGGGATCTCAAAAGATCATCTAGTCCAACCCCTCTGCCAGAGCAGGATCACCTACAGTAGGTCACACAGGAATGCATCCAGGCAAGTTTTGAATGTCTTCAGAGAAGGAGACTCCACAACCTCCCTGGGCAGCCTGTGCCAGGGCTCTGTCACCCTCACAGTGAAAAAGTTTTTTCTAATGTTTTTTGCGGAACCTCCTATGCTCCAGCTTGCACCCATTGCCCCTTGTTCTTATTGGACATCACTGAGAAGAGCCTGGCTCCGTCTTCCTGACACTCACGCTTTACATATTTATAAACATGAATAAGGTCACCCCTCAGTCTCCTCCAAGGTAAAGAGATGCAGCTCATTTCATTACGAAATGAAATTACATTATTTCACAGTTAATATGCTTACTTTAAAAGGGTTTACAAGCTGAAAGAGTTAGGCTTGTCAGCCTGGAAAAGAGAAGGCTCTGGGGAGACCTTATAGCAGCCTCCCAGTACCTGAAGGGAGCCTACAAGAAGGCTGGGAAGGGAATTTTTACAAGGGCCTGTAGTGACAGGATGAGGGGTAACGGGTGGAAGCTGGAAGAGCCTAGATTTAGACTAAATCTAAGGAAGAAGTTCTTTACCCTGAGGGTGGTGAGGCACTGCAACAGGTTGCCCAGGGAGGTGGTGGAGGCTCCCTCCCTGGAGGTGTTCAAGGCCAGGCTGGATGGAGCATTGAGCAACCTGACCTAGTGGGACATGTCCCTGCTGTGGCAGGGGGGTTGAAAGTCCATGATCTTTGAGGTGCCTTCCAACTCAAATCATTCTATGACCCTGTGATTCTAATTTAAAGCCTGAACATTTACGTTTGCTTCCCCAGTTTGCATAGCAATAACATAGAGCCCATACAACGCCGGAGGTTTTGAAGTCACTCATCAGTACTTTACAGGAACATATAGCTCTGTAACCTACGTGCTGTGAAGCACAGGGTCTTACCTCATCAGACTAACTCCGATCAGCTGGACTACACTCAAATCTTTCGTGGGGAAAAAAAACCCCGTCAATTATGGAAATTAGCCACCAGAGGGAGCCTGCCTTGCTGAGCTAATGCAGAAGCGTTCATTTTGGCACCAAAATTACAAAAATAATAATTACTGGCTTTGCTGTCAGCTTGACTAGTTTGTATTAAAGATACTTTCCATGCTAACTGTACAGCTGTGTTACAAACTGCCAACTTCAGCAGCAGCCATCTATACCTTTTCTACTTCTAATTTAGCCTTTTGCATTTCTCGGCTGGTAGACCAAATCCCATCATCAGGAATGAGCCGTACTCCACTGTTCCCCACAGACCACCAGCCCACATGCTTTTTCGAGGTGTTAGTTGGATAAAGAGAAAGGTTGTGCTGCATGGATGCATTGATATGGCCAGGGTACGGGCTATGCAGATTATATCCAGTAAAGACTACAGCAAAGGCCATTGTGCTCAGAAGCCATTTTTAAGGGTGTATTTCATCCATGACCCACTGTGTGTCTATCTCACAGCAAGGTCGCTCAAAACTGCTATGCTGCAAACTTTGTGAAATCCCAAGAATATAGAAGAAAAACTTCGGTTATTAAAGAGCACCAGAGTTTGTACACCATGGCTTCAGGAGAATTAAAACCAAAATTACCAATCCTTCAATCTCTTCTTCTCCTCCCCCGCCCCCCGCCATTCCTTAGGTTAATGAGTGTAATTGCAATCAAAGTCCTGATAAGGAAGCACTAGCGGAGGGCACCAAATAGGCACACATGGCCAATTCCTGATTAGCCTTAAGGCACTACACATGTCCTTAAAAGCCATAGAGCGATGAGAAGATAAAACCTGAAGCTGTTGCTTGGTGTCCCTCTTTTCCCAACCTCAGACCTCTGTGGGATGAAGATTCCCCTCAGGAGGCTGGAGGGGAGCGAGTTTGCAGAAAGTCAGCCACAAAGGGGAAAAAAAATGATTGAAGGAGCCACTGGAAGGTTTTACCACAAAGAAATACTTGTAACTGTATATCGGGCACAAGGAAACGTTCAGTTTCCGAAGATTCCTCTCAGGAAATTACCTCTGGATTTACCTCTGGGGAAACAGCGGGACCAACAAGAGACAGGAGCATCTTTCCTTTCACGCCCCGAGGTGAGCGTTTTCCCCAGCACACTGTCAGTAAAACCCGGGTTTTTTCACCCGTTCTTTTACAAAACGCGTACCTGAGCAATATTTTCCTCGGCATTTCCG
>NW_009714189.1:0-49851 GCF_000703405.1 Apaloderma vittatum | reverse complement strand
CTCAGCACTCTAGGGTGTAATCCATCAGGCCCCATAGATTTATGAGGATTCAGTTTATGAAGCAGGTCCATAACCATTTCCTCATGGATTATGCAGGTCCTATTCTGTTCCTCATCCCTTTCTTCCAGCTCAGGAGGCTGCATGCCCAGAGAACAACTGGTCTTATTGTTAAAGACCGAGGCAAAGAAGGCATTAAGCACCTCAGCTTTTTCCATATCCGTGGTCACTGTTTTTCCGTCAGCATCCAACAAAGGTTGGAGATTCTCCCTAGACCTCCTCTTACTGTTAATGTATTTATAGAAACTTTTCTTTTTATTCTTCACCACAGTGGCCATGTTCAGCTCTAGGTGAGCTTTGGCCTTTTTGATTTTCTCCCTGCACAGCTTCACTTCTTGTTTATAATCCTCATAATTTGCCTGCCCCCTCTTTCAGAAGATTTGATACTTTAAAGCCTTGAGGGATTTAGGTCTCTCTCTTGTGTTGATCCTAACTGAAGTTGCAGGCTTAAATTAACGCCGGGAATCTGAGTCTAAGACCTCAAGGCTGTCAGGGCTTAATGTGTACCCTCCGCTGGGTATTTTATGTTGCTGGTTTAAGCACTGACTATTGAATATAGTGAGTTTTGTGAATGCAGCTTAAAGTTCCTGTTTTACCACTTATGAACCTAAAGATTTTATTTGGAAAGCTAACAACCAACAAATACTTGAAAATTGAGCTCAACAGCAGATCATTAATTAGTTTCTCTAGATATTGTGCAAGAGCACTAGACCCTAGTCATGTATATGAAATAGAAAAGCTTCATAAATGTAGGTACGATGTATAAACAGCTACTGAAGGAAAGAACTTTCTTATGAAAGTCAGTGGAAATGCCCAGCAATAAGATCAAAGGCACAGATTGAATAATTTTAAAGGTATGTGTATTTATTTAGAAATCTGAAATAAAATTACTAATTTTTGAACCTCATGGTATCTATTTAAGAAGATAAAATCCTGAAACTCATTACAAAAAAACCTCAAAGTTACTAAAGAAAAGAGTTAAGTGGTGAAAATATATTTTCTTCTAACTTCCTAAGACTTTATTCTAAATTGCCAAGCATGTTAAAGTAGAATTGTATTTAAAATTGCTAGTAATATACTATGTAATCCTATTCCATTGTTCTTTATATTATGAAGATATTTAGCTTAATCCTCAAGTTTCCACTGAATAAAGTTTATATGTCATTATTTCTCACTTGCAGGGTATCATAACACCTAATCTTCCTACATCACTGCTTCCTAGTCTAACTATTCTTTCTCCTCTTTCAGAGATTATCTTAAATATCATTACCCATTTCCTCTTAGAGACTTCTGGGAAGTAAATTTTCACTGTATTTGCAGAACTCCCAGAATATATTAAATCTGAATCCTCAATCTTAGGCATATCTCTAAATTACATGCACCTGTGCTGGATCAATTAACTTGCCTAATTCTTAGCAAAAACAAATGGCCCACAAGTGTTCTCCATTAATTAAAACACTATCAGCCTTTTTCGAGTGTACTTCTAATGTATTCTGTGCACAGCAGCTTTGGGAGCAGATAGTCTTGGATGGACCTCTGGGTGTCGATTTGCCTTTAAAGCTCACTGTCCCTTCATCCAAACTACTTCTGGAATTTGTACATTTTGTTTTTCTGTGGGAAACAGCTTTTTTTCTATTAGCTACCAAGAGACTTGCATGCTGTGAAACACAATCCAAACTAGTACTGTAGCACTTCTTGTTTTAAATGAAAGGTTGATGTTGCTCTGCTGCGTAATTTTGGTTGTAAAATCAGATTGGACCTCTATTTAATGGCTTTATTCGACATCAGTCTACCCAGAAAATAATTTCCTTTCATGGATGTAATACATAGGCTACTGTAGAACAGTAATTCTTTTAAGTGTTAGAAAAGCATGTTTAAATCATACTTATGTGCTCATGACCTTTATAATACAATGATTTAAGAGAGTTTTGCAGATTAACAGCTTCATTTTGTACTCTCTGAAAACTCTCTGCTTAAAAAGCACCCTGGCCACTCTCAGTGATTTTGTTTAATGATGCAATTCAACTTTTTTGGAAGGACCATTTTTAAAAAGCCATACTGCTAAGTACGGCTTTATAAATTATTTATAGAGAATTGCTGGGACAATATCTTGCTTGGTGGGCCACTGGTGTCAGTACTACTGAATTATCCATGGAAATTAAGTCAACAAAGTTTATTCTTTTCTTTTTCTCCTCCAGCATCAAACTTTAATATAAATTCATGCCAGAAGACATTTTAGAATTTTATGCAGAAATATTTTTCATTGCCTCACTATTTCAAAGAGGAAAAAAATGTTTCATTACTACCTCACTTCTATTCCTGATTAGCAATTTTAAAGCAGTCAGTTGTGCAATATGTACAAGTATTTGTTAGACATTTTTATAATACACCGTCATCCTATATTTATAAAAACTTGAGCAGAATTATGGAAATAATTACATGGCAAGCACATTAATAAACTTAACCTACATATAAATAAGAATTAACAGGAACAATAAAATGGAAACATAGATGTTTTTACTCTATTTTAAAATCTATCTTTTAGTTGTCATTTTATTGACCTATTTCTTGATCGTTCCAAGAGATTTCAATCCAATATGTTATTGACATCAAGGCGAAATTCAGTGGGAGAATCTTGCATAGAGTTTTTCTGAAATCCCTCCCTATCAGTTGCCATGACAACACAGCAATTCTTACTGGAGAGGCTGTTTTCTCTACTTTCTGATTCCCAGAAAAATAATTTCACAGCTGTATTGTTACAAATATTGGAGGGGAAAAAACAATATAAAACTAAGAAAACAAACCAAACCCAATGCATTCTAAGTGGACTTTCTGGTTCATCAACGAACAAAGGAAGACCTAGGATTTGAAGGTCTTTGAACTTTCTATAGTAGTTTTTAGTTTTTTCAGATATTGCCATTTGAATGGGATGTTCTAAAAACATGTACGAAAGATACAAAAGCTTACACTTCCCTCTTTGTTACCTTTGAAAAAAAAGTGGTTTTCATGCTGTTGTTTTATGAACCATAATTCTTTGAGGGTGCTCACATGTAAAAGACATAATCTGAGAACGTTACTTGAGTCAAACCTCTTAGGCTAAGTAGCATATGCAAAGCTTTCCTGAACCTAGTTCCTAGCCACCTAACATTCGTTTAAGTTCTTTGGGGAACAAGAATGATGTGGAGTAGCATTTCTTTGTCTGATCAAGGCATAGCTATCACAAACCAATACAATTATATTTCTCTTGACATACAGTTAGATTACAAATGTGTCTAGGATTTTTTTTTTAAAGTGTCCATTATTCTAGCACAAAAAGCGAGAAGAGTGCATACCAGGGAGCACAGAACACTTTTCAAGAATAGAAGCACAGGTTTTACTCCTTATTTTTTGCTGCTGAGGCATTTTAGTGTAACTGGACCTTTACCTGAAAATAGAAAGAATCCTACATAAAGGGAATAAGGTTTGGAAATCTGTACTCGTGAGTAACAAAAACGTAGTTTTATAGGGAGGTAATCAAATTTTTAAAAAAGTCTAATATCCTTTTCAAACATACAAAATGCAAATTTACTCTCAGTTTTGTATTCTACACAAGTATGTATTTGTATTTTTATTTCACTGAACAATGTACTTCAAGTTTACAAGTGAAGCAGAAATAGTGAAGAAACATATCATGCCTTTTCCCCTGTAGGTAAGCCAACAGTTTCATTATAGGTCCTTAGGTCTCATAAAAGGAATATAAGTAATGCTTTATAAAAAAGTTTCAGAAAGATTGGGGAAGGCTCAATAATATTCTGAAACAGTGAATTAAAGCACTATCATTTGCTTAATATAAAACAGGAAAAAGATCAACAGTAATAAAAACTTAAACTCTAAGGAGGAGTTTATTGATTATAGGAATGGGATGTTTTTTCCACTTATATCTATTGCAACAAGATCTATCTTCTTGCATAAAAATCTACTCCAATTTCTATCCTGTGTGCATTAGGGTATATTTGATTTCCTTTGAAAATATGCATCCTAACAAAGACTATTTTTATCTTAAGTAATTAAACTATGAAAACCTTAATACATTTCTTGAGAGTAAGTTTCATAGAATCAATCATAGAATCATCATAGAATCCTAGTATGTATTGGGTTGGAAAGGAGCTTCGAAAGTCATCTAGCCCAAACCTCTTTCAGAAATGAGGGACATCCTTAACTATATCAAGTTCCTCATAAATCTATAAAATATGTTCCCAATTCACAGAATGAACACTATCTGCAGATGACCAGGAGAACATATTCAACATGGCCAACATTTAAAAGGAAAACAATACAAATTATCAGTTCTGTATATGCTCAGGAGTCTATAGGATTTTATGTCATCCTGTGACCACAGAAAAAGCTTGAGAATTTCAGCTATACTGAAATCTTAAATGGGCTTAGAATGAACATCCAAACTTGTACATAGAATTTACCTGTGCATAGTAGGAGTTCCTTGAATAAATAAAGAAGAAAAACTGAAGTTGTCTGAATCTTATTTTACTGCTGTTCCACAACCAGTTTTATCACTTGGGAAGTATTCAATACAAACAGAAAACATGTTTATTCTAGTTTTGTTCTATTCTAACAGAATGCTTAAAGAGAAACTAGAGTGTAATAGCAGATCAGAAATAACAGTAGATTTATAGGTTATATAGTCATCAGGCTTCCCTTTAAACAACCTGTTTACATTTGTGTATGTTGGATCCCTTAGCTTGTTTACATTACAATATAACACTGATGATGGGATAACAGCAAAGAAAATAAATATTACTAGATTGCATGGTCTACCACGCAGACATAGTATTTTTTTTGAGTAAACCTGCAAGTGTTTTACCCAATTCTGGTTTCAGAACTTCAAAAGATATAGTTTCTTCCACTTAAACAATGACTGTATTTGTGCCCTCTTCCTCTACAACACAAATAGGACCATTATATTCAGCTTATCAAGTTCCACAAAAACTTTAGGAAAAACTTTTTCACTGTGAGGGTGACAGAGCACTGGAACAGATTCCCCAGAGAGTTTGTGGAGTCTCCTTTTCTGAAGACATTCAAAACCCGCCTGGATGCATTCCTGGGTGACCTACTCTGGGTGATTCCACTCTGGCAGGGGGATTGGACTAGATGATATTTCGAGGTCCCTTCTGACCCTTAACATTCCAGGATTCTGTGATTCTGTGATTCTGATTATCTCTGTTTTTTCACGCTGAACACTTCTTTGACAGGAGAAGCTATTTTGGAAGGTTTCTATAGGTTGTAAAATACCCAAACTTTTATTTAAAAAATTTTCATTTGGGATTTTTGACACAGATAATGTCTAATAATTATATAATAATTATCTAATAAGTACTTAATAATAACTAAATTATCTAAAATAAATTATCTAAATTATCTAAAATATCTAACAATTATCTAATAGGTTGGATTACTGCTTATTACTCTGAAGCAAAGTTCCCCAAAAATTAATCACAAATTTGTGAATTTCAGCCATTTCAAAGTCATGCACAACTGTGCTCAGATCACAAATCATCCCTGCATATGTATTGCCTCCAGAGCACAGTACACTATCTTGGCTACCACTAACGATGATACTCACCACTTCGGCTTTATCTTGAGTTGATACTTTTTGATCTTTGCATTATACAGAAATGAGTCATTGTGTGTATGTGATCAGGTTGTTATTGATATGCCCATATTCTTCATGAATTTAAAAAAAACCCCACAAAATAATACAAAATAAACCAAAAAACTCTAAATATATCATGTAAGCGAGATTTTGTAGTAAATGACAGTAAAATTAGCTATCCTTTGCTTGATTTTGTCAATTTAAAAACATTTTTTGACAAAAAAGGACATTTTTTAAGCTTTCTCCAGGTAGCCATGGCATACATTTGAATTCTTAGTGCAAGTGAAAACTGGTTTTTCTTTTCTAAGAAGCTTTTTTACTGAAATATTGTAGACATCTCCACAAGGGCACATGCATCCTTCAGGAATTTGACAAAACAGCTAGAGAAAGTCTCTAATGAGCATTGCAGCTGATGCTCCCTGAGATTTGATTTACACCCAGCAGAACAAGTAGATACAAAGGAAGAAAAAAAGTGGACTGGTTGGCAACATTTGAGTGCTAAAGGGAAGCCCAGATTTTCACTAGAGCTTAATGGCATGTTTAAAGGTTTGAGCTGGCAGAAGGCAAAATGTTTGTAATCTACTAATAAACTTGCCCGACTTAAAAATTTTGTCCCTGAGCATAAGATCTATCTAAACTGAGATATTTTCCAGTTCATCATCATGATGTGGGATACACTTTTGAACATGTGTTCTTGAAAATACTCATGTCCCTCTAGTTCAGGTGTACCTCTTTTTCAAGCTCTGCTCTTATTATTTACTCAGTCTCTTTTCCTGGAGGAGAAACATTAGATTTTAAATACCTGCCTGAGAGAGTAATAAGAAAGTTCCCTTCCCAAGGCTCCAGTTTAGAATTATCTCTATTCAAGAAGGTCACCTGCTTTTTCAGAATAAACTATTTGATACATCAAAAATTAATTAATTTTGCAATTAATGACTTCCAAATTGCAGAATCTTACAATCTGGTGATTTTGGTTTGGTTTGGTTTCTAATCCAAAAAAATTCTGAATTTACACTTAAATGCTATATTATTAGAGTATTATGAAAACTTGATTAGCAAAATAGAAGAGCAGCCAAAGGCTACTTAAGACATAGCTGTCATTCCCGGACTAAATCTATAACATTAGGTTCATTTAAGACACTGTGTTCATGTTATACATCTGATCACAGAGTCATATGAAACGCTACAACACAATTCCAGAAGATGGAGCTTGTTTCATTTCAGACACAGATGACAATAAATTAGATTCACAGTATCGTTTATTAAAACTCAATATGTGATTGAAAAACAATGCTAAGATATTTATTAAGTAGGAAAGTATAGCATATATTAACATTAGTTAACACTATTCTGCACTCACTTAAGTTCTTGGTTTCTTGCTAAAGGAATTATTATAAATACACAAACTCTTGTCTTGTAGTTGAGTTAGAAATAATTCGGGAGTAATGTTTATAAAAACAGAGAAAATATAAACCACAAATGCTATATAGTTATACATCATTGCAAATCTTGTAGATTTGATCAGTTTCAGGGAACCAGCATGGCATTTAAAAAGAAAAAAAAAAGGAAGAATTTATTGTATCAAATTATTAACATTGTAGACTGGAGAGTGTTTGTTTATAGATGTTGCATCTGAGCTACAAGATGGCTTCAGGAGCCTGTTGGGAAACCAAAAAATGCTCTAGTCTTTTTTTCAGACTTGCTAATATCACTTGATGAGAGGCTAAGAGATACAGAAACTGTTCTTTTTCATCATAACAACTCAACTTATAACATGACTGAATACTGTTCAATATTTTTCTGACTGGTCAGTTTGAAGGCATTTACCTTTTGAGGATATACTGGCATTAGCCAGTGGCACTTGAGTAGCTTCCTTCAGCAAAAGTCTTATGTTAATGTGTTAGAGCGTAGAATCAGGAAAAAAACCATTAATGTTTAACTAAATATATCATAAGGTTCAAATACTTTTAGACAGGCAAGAAAGTACAATTGAATGTGATCAGGAGAAAATGAAGAAATGGGAAAAAAAAAACCAAAATAAGAGGAAAATATTATTTATATTTTCATGGACAGGTATGGGATATTATTCCACATAGCGGAGCTGACATTTTAATTTTTCTTTACTTGTGGTTTAATTTTCAATAGCACTTTAAAGAGAAAATTTGAATGAAACTGTGTCATGTTTAAAATCATAACAATAGAGTTTGTTCCTTTTGTTGACTTGCTTCAAAACGTGGAATTTGAACTGGAGTTGTATTTGATGGACAAAGTAAAATAAATGAATAGCACAGCTTTGAGCAAGATTTAATGTTCTTTTCATTCCTCCTGGACAGGTAGATTTTATAAGAACATAATCTGCTGTAGAAAAACTAGAGTTTTAACTGATGGGATATTAAAGCAAAGATGATCATTGTTCTTCAGATACGGAAATATAATCCCTTTAATGATTGAGCTAACAGTCTTCACAGTTGTTAAGGACACTGATAGGAAGCTTTTCACCATGGAATATAGATACTAGCTCTCATAAATTAGTATTATCTAATGTCAAATTCCAACTCAACAAACAAAAGATATAGCCTCTGCAGAGACTGTATATACCCTTCACACAAATATGGAATTCTATTCTTACGTTTCATTTAAAGAGATGTTTCATTTAAAGAGACGTTTGTACTCTCTCATACCCTTCTTTTCAGAGGCAGGATATGTAAGCAGTACTTTTAAGACTCAGCACACCACCGCCACATACATCTGCAAGCCTTCTGAAACATACCTGGGAGAGCACATCTCCCACTGTGGGAGCACAACCCTCCCAGGACATGAAACAGATTGTTTGAAAGTGCTGTAAAAAGAGACAGGATGGTCTGGTCCTCTCTGGTTAAAACAGAATCACAGAATGTTAGGGGTTGGAAGGGACCTCAAAAGATCATCTAGTCCAGCCCACCTGCCAGAGCAGGATCACCTATAGTAGGTCACACAGAAACGCGTCCAGGTGGGTTTTGAAAGTCTCCAGAGAAGGAGACTCCACAACCTCCCTGGGCAGCCTGTTCCAGTGCTCTGTCATCCTCACAGTGAAAAACTTTTCCTAATATTTTTCTGGAACCTCCTATGCTCCAGCTTGCATTTGTTATCCCTTTTCCTATCATTGGCCATCCCAGCTCCTTCAACCTTTCCTCATAAGCATGATGTTCCACTCCCTTAACCATCTTTGTGGCTCTGAGCTGGCCTCTTTCAAGCAGTTCCCTGTCCTTCTTGAAATGAGGGTCCCAGAACTGGACACAATATTCCTGATGTGGCCTCACCAGGGCAGAGTACAGGGAGAGGAGAATCTCTCTCGACCTACTAGCCACACCCCTTCTAATACACCCCAGGATGCCATTGGCCTTCCTAGCCACAAGGGCACGTTGCTGGCTCATGGTCATCCTGCTCTCCACCAGGACCTCCAGGTCCTTTTCCCCTACACTGCTCTCCAACACATCAATACCCAACCTACACTTGTACATGGGGTTGTTCTTTCCCGGGTGCAAGATTCTTATTTAATAAAATTTCTCCCTGCTCAAATCTCCAGCCTGTCTAGGTCTCTCTGAATGGCAGCACAGCCTTCTGATGTGTCAGTCACTCCTCCTAGTTTTGTGTCATCAGTAAACTTGCTGACAGTGCACTCTATTCTCCCATCCCAGTTGTTTATGTGGGGCAATGCTAGGTTATGCGATAAAAGCTCAGAAACTCATGTGCACACCCAAGAAGGAGTTCAGAAAGACAATATCAGGAAGGAAAGCCTAATAAATGCCCTCACCTGACTTCTTACAGGTCCATTATCACGGGAAAGCCGTTTGCCCATCAAAGTTCAATATTCACAAGCCCAGAGGAGCACAAGGGTGCAGAATGCCAGGCAGGATCCCATATTAAAGGTTCATTAAGAATGAACAGACCCCTCTCAAAGCTGTCCCACGAGATCTATCAGCCCGTTTGGCTGGATATGGAATTCATCAAGGTGAGTCCTCAATTTTCTTCAGGTTTAATCTCGGATTTATATCTCAATTTCCAAAGACATTGTTTGTGAGAAGAATTTATTAAGCTGATATAACACATATTTCTCGCATGCAGCTCTTCTCATTTTCTGGTTTGAATGACTATGGCTCCTTCTGTCATATACATTAGGACATCAACAATCCCTAGAACACAGCAATAGGAGGTTCTTCTGTTGCATGCTCTAGACAGGAGACAGTGTATGTCGATAGCTAGTTCTAGTTTGGGTGTGGCTGACCAGGTACAAGTTCATATTTCTGGTTGAATAATAACAGGGCAAAGAGAATAGATTATTTCTAACCTGACACCATCATATTGGCAAAGTGCTAGTTTGATCTTTCTTCTACCCAAAGTGAAATTTCACAAATTTTATAAAATATCCTGTCTCATATTTCTTTATCAATTATGTTAAAATTCTCTAATGTATTCAAGAGTCTTTGGAGTTAGGAGACAGAAGGATGAAGAGAATGTAACTTAGAAAGTCTTGCTCCCTTAAGAAACCAAGCTAAAACTGTCTATTCAAAACAAGGATGTTTTAAATCATTGTCTATATAAAATCTCTCTAAATTTTTATTCTGTGGACAAGTA
Source organism: Apaloderma vittatum (assembly GCF_000703405.1). NCBI lineage: Eukaryota > Metazoa > Chordata > Aves > Trogoniformes > Trogonidae > Apaloderma > Apaloderma vittatum. Next base: position 39,533 of record NW_009714189.1, on the reverse strand, counting down.
GGTATTTCTTTAAATATAAGCAACACAACACTAAAATATTTTCTCTGAAAATGTATTTTAACCGTGATTCTTTCAAAAACTAAGCAGAATGTTGTGCATTTCTTCTTTGGCATCGTAATGGGGAAAAAAAACTGCTTTGTTTTCGTTTATGTGCTTGTTTTCTTGTCTCTTTGTGCCTGGTGGTTAAAGAACTCACTCCAGATGTAGAAGATATAGATTAATTTATTTTACTCACCTGCAATGCTTGCATTGTGTGGGGGTTTAACCCTGGCTGGATGTCAGGTGCCCACCAAAGCCACTCTCACTCCCCACTTCACCGGAATAGGGGAGAGAAAACATAGCAAAAGGCTTATGGATCAAAAGAAGGACAGGGAGATCACTCAGGAATTGCAGTCATGGGCAAAACAGACTTGACTTGGGGAAATTAGTTTAATTTCTTGCCAATCAAATCAGATTAGTATATTGAGAAATAGAACCAAATCTTAAAAACACCTTCTCTTCACCCCTCCTTTCTTCCAGGGCTCAACTTTACGCTCAGATTTCCTACATCCTCCCTCCAAGTGGCACAGGGGAACAGGAAATGAGGATTGTGGTCAGTTCATCACACATTGTCTCTGCTTCTCCTTCCTTTTCAGGCACAGGACTCCTCACACTCTTCCCCTGTTCCAGGTCCCTCCAATGGGTGACAGTCCTCCATAAGCTTCTTCAACAGAACTACACCCTGTAGTTCCCACAGGCTGTAGTTCTTCACAAACTGCTTCAGGCAGACTGTTTTGACATGTATCCCCCAAGGGGTCACAGGTCCTGCCAGAAAACCTGCTCCAGTATGAGGTCTTTGCCCCATGGGGCTGCAGGTCCCCCCAGGAGCCAGCTCAAACACTGGATTTGGACTGGGTCACAGCCTTCTTCAGGCATCCAGCTGCTTTGGCCTGGGGTCCTCCATGGGCTATAGGTAAATATCTGCTCCATGGTTAACCTCCATGGGCTGCAGGGGACTTCACCACAGGTTACAGAGCTAACTAACTCTGCTCTTTCACCTGAAGGCTCTGCTCTGGCACCTGGTACATCTCCTCCCTTTCCTTCTTCGCTGACCTTCATGTCTTCATACTTGTGTCTTTTAAATATTACTTTTCTTGCTGGCTGCAGTTACTGTTGTGCAGGATTTTTTTCCCCTTTTCTTAACTGTGTTACCACAGAGATGCTACCACCATCACTGATGGACTCAGCCTTGGCCAGTGAGGGATCCATTTTGGAAAAAGCTGACATTGGCTTTATCAAACTTAAGGGAAGCTTAGGGCACCTCACAGAAGCCACCACTTTAGCTCTGCCAGTATCAAAGCCTTGTCATGCAAACACCATATACACTGTGACTATGAATTCCTGGAAAATATCTGAAAACAGCAGCCATGGAGAAAGGAACTTTCAATTTGTTCACTTTCAAAAAGATTGATAACCTAGTAGTTTTTTCTTGTTTTTTTTTTTTACAGTTATCACAGCACTCTTATACTAACACAGAATTATAGAATGTTTTGTGTTGGAAGAGATCTTTAAAGGTAATCTAGTCCAACGTCCTTGTAGTGAACAGGGACAACTTTAACTAGATCAGTTTGCTCAGAGCCCTGTCCAACCTGACCTTGAATGTTTCCAGGGATGGAGCAGCAGAAAGAAATTATGAACTGACACCAACTCTCCAGTCCCTGATGTCCCTATGACACTTGGTAGAGTAATAGGTAGAGGAGCGGAGAATGAACGGATGAAATTGAGCCTGAGAAAAAAGAGTTGTGATAGGGAGAACATTTTCTAGATTTTGTTTTTGATTTTCACCATCTGTTGTAGTTTATCCCCAGCTGGCAGCTCAGCCCCACACAAGCTCTGGAGTCCTCAGCAGAAGGAAGACATAGACCTGTTAGAGTAGGTCCAGATGATCACAGAGATGATCAGGGGACTGGAACACCTCTCCTACAATGACAGGCTGAGAAAGTTGGGGCTGTTCATCCTGAAGAAGAAAAGGCTCCAGGGAGATCTTATAGCATCCTTCCAGTGTCTGAAGGGTGTGTAGAGACAGGATGAGGAGCAATGGTTTTAAATTAGAGAAGGGTAGATTTGAACTAGACATTAGGAAGAAGTTCGTTACTATGAGGCTGATTAAACACTGGAACAAGTTGTCTAGAGAGGTTCTGGAGGCCCCATCCCTGGAGGCATTCAAGGTCAGGCTTGATGGAGCTCTCAGGAACCTGATCTATTTAAACACGTCCCTGCTCACTGCAGAGGTTTCGACTAGATGATCTTTAAAAGTCCCTTCCAACCCAATGTATTCTATGACGCTATATTTGACCAATGGGCACACATACACATGTGCACACATGTACGTCCAATTATAAGTAAATGTATGTGCATATATATTTATGCATTAATGCATAAGTTTGTGTACAGTTAAATTACTCATGACTTAATTATCTAATTCCCTATGAGATGCATGTTAGTCCTTTTTTCTTTACTCATTTCCCATTTAGTTTTTACTACAATTACTTTTAGTACATTTTTAGTACTTCTTTATTTTCAGAGAAATTCATTAAGTAAAATATATCAAATACAACAACTACAGTGAGTTGAAAGAATATTACTCTTCAGTATAAAGGCACAGCAGTCCCATATTTGTAAATATGTCTCAATAAACAGCTATTACAAAATAAAATGAGCCTGCCATAACCATAAAACTTTACAGCAGACAGGGCAATCCAATTTTAATGATAATTTCTTACAAGTTTCAGATGAAAATAATGATGAATTTCAGCTTGTCCACAGATGTTGATAATTGTTTTGTACTAAATGTTTTGCTTACGAAGGTCACCTGTCTCAGTATTGGAAGGTTCTGACTGGATGCAATTAAAAACTAAGAAATGTCAATGTTGTAAATATATTTCTCCATTCTAAAACTTAAATATTGAACTAGAATTAAAATGTGTAAATATTTCTGTTCTCTTTCTAAATCGAAATGGAGTAGTTTTGAAACTATGTGTTACCTGATCTAGTCGAGTGATGGCATCCCTAGCAGCAGGGAGGCTGGATTAAAATGATCTCTAAGGTCCCTTCCAGCTTAGGCCATTCTATGATTCTATGATTCTATGATTCTATGACTGAAGTCAGACTAGACCAGTTTGGCAACATATTTACAGATCCTGCAGACTGTTCATCCAAAAATTTCCCAGAACAGAAAGAAAGGCTATATACTGAACTAAAATCAGAGTTAGACAAAAGATTGCAAGCCTGTCAGCAGAGAAGGTAAGACTGGATGCACTGGTGCATGACACTGAGCAATCACTTGCTCATTTCATCAGCCAAGATTGATTTTGGTAGCAAAAAGATTAGCTAAATTTACCATTTGTTAACTCTAGAAGTCCAAGGTAAAATAATATTAATACTAAAATAAAAAATAACATCAAAAACCAATAAAATACTAGTGCAATGTGCAACAGAAGAGAAGTGACTAGCTAAACCAAATTAAGATCCAAAATACCAGAATCTTTTTGCTTGGGAACAGAGGAAGTGAAATGGAGAAAATGTCATGTTTCCTTGACAGTGCTTCATGCAAGAATGACGCAAAGTCAACTGCAAAACTGATGGATCTTTCAGAACTCCATCTATTGAACTGCGATCTCTTTGGATGGAGGAAGGAAAAAATTTGTGTGGACATGTATTCTTACCCTTTTTCAGTCTTAGAAAGCAAATATCTTTCAAAGGACTTTGATACATTCAGATACATTCACATATCAGCTATTCCAGATACATTCCAGATATCATTCAGATACAGTCTGTAAACATACTCATTAAATCATCTTTTTACCAAAACAATATAATATTCTTAGTAGATTCCTAGCTCACCCGACTTTCCATCCAGTCAACTGTATAATAGTCAATTCTTTTCCAAATTCATCTTGAAAGTACACCTAATTAGACAGCAGTAACATTGGAAAGCAGTGATGAAATCTAACGGTAGTTCTCAATTACATCGACTAGATGAGTTCCTCGTTATCATGCTTCTTTCCCATGTAAATGATAGTCATTTTCCAAGTAACAAGTGAAGGCTGCTAATTTGTGCATAGAGATTAACAGACGGAGCTACAAGTTCTTAGCTATTCATAAAACAATAAATGGCTATACAAGAGTTCCAACATTGTTTTCCATAAGAATAAATCTTGGCTGTACGGTAGTAAAGCCAGGAGCAATACAGATAGTCAATCTAGATAACAGAGAAGGAAAAACCTCAGCACACATTGATTCACCCCAGTAGAAAAGTCTAAATACAGACTTAACTGACTAATTTTATTTCTATTTTCTAGTTTCAAAATAGCCAGAAAAAATGACTGCTGGCTATTTATTCTTTCTTTATTTTTTTAAATTTTGTTCTAATATCATTCATATCTGTAATTTTTTTTTTGGATGAAATTACTCTCTTAGTCCAGAGAAAGAATTTTTTCAATGTCTATTTCCAATATGCAGAATCTGCATAACATTAGCCTGCAACATATTATTTGATTATGCCATGTATTAAGTCTCTAAATGTAGAATTTATTTACAGAGTAAAAATAATATCTTTCTGCATTTGAAGAACAATTCCCTTCTGACTATGATCAGAATAACATCTCAGAAAGAAAATCTGCATTTAGTATTTCTTTTTTTGTGTTCTCCAAGGACAAGGAGAATGCATCCATACTGGCATGTTTTATTGATACAACAAGCCGTAACAGTTAACCTCTAAAATAGAAACAAACCTCTCAAGTTTTAATGCTGGATGCGGAGGAATGCTTATCTTTGGCCCTGGAATTTTTGCCAGTCGGTTCAGATCTCTGATGTGGAGGAATTATATTTCCCTTTAATACATGTTCTCATTCATACCTGAGTAATAACTTTTTCTATTAAGGACTGTTTCTTCTGAGATTCTCACAACTGTGGAAGCAGAGTTTTTCCTTCGCATTCTTAAGTTTGACATGAAACAATAACCACAACTGTTACAGAAAAACTGGTTATGGATAATTTCAAATTAAAATGTAGCACTGGACTGGAATTCGTCAGTTACCTTTTCTAATGCAGAAGTCTTAATTTTCTTGTCTATTCTACTTCACTTCTTTCTGTCTGTTTGGTTTGCTTTGTTGGTTGATTGGTTGGTTTTAATCACAGGAAAAGATTAGTGTAAACCTTTCCTTGGGATTTGATTTTATTTTAACCCAGTATCAGGCAAGACCATTTTACCCCTCGAATCCTTGATCCATTACTCTCTGGTGTGAAGCAGTCCACGGAGCAGTGTGATTTTTCAAACATGCGTAGATCCTTCCCTTCATTTAGTGTCAGAATATTTTTTGACAGTGTCTCTCAGGCCACTTGATACTAATGGAGAAATCAGGTTGGTATTCTCCAGTCTTCCTGCCAGGTTCAGAAATAAATTTTGTGGTTTAAAAGCTACATATCAATCCACTTTCATAAGAGACTTGGAGTTCATAGAATCTGTAGATCTTCATATTTCGATCAGATGTAGAAATATGTCTTATGGATTGAATTGACTCCTTGTATCTATGACTAAACTGCTTGTGTTTGCTGTTGCAATAACGTGGTTAGACATGTCTTACACATTTTCCAGGTCACACAGCTCTGTGAAGAAATATAGACACTATCTTTAAGGGGCACTGCTGCTTATGAGCAAATTTCCCTCCCATTTTTTTCCCTACTGCCCTTGGCTGTAAGTACCAAAGACTTCTTAAATAACCTGAAACATGCTAGGGAATATTTGAGTGATGAGTTTTCTTTTATCATTTGACATGCATCTCTGCCTCATGAGAATTCTAGCTCTTGTCTACATGCTATTCATTTATTTCTTTCCACTCCTTCGAGACATTGTAATCCATTGTAGGATTTAACCTGTTAGTATTCATGGTTGTATTTCTTGTATCACATGGTTAGATTGTACAGTTCCCATTCTAGAAAACACTGCATTGCTCCTATCCTGTCTCACTTAATCTCCTACCAACCTAGTTCTTCTCAAATTTGGCATAACTAAGCCAAATTTTGGGGCAAAATTAAGCATAATTTTTGGCAAATAATTTAAGCAAATTTTGGCAAATAATTTAAGCAAATTTTTGGCATAATTAAGCATAATTTGGGGGCAAATTTTAACTAAGGATGTAAAGAAGAAGAAAAAAATATCTGTAGATATTCCTGGTTAGTTTTTCTGGATTTGCAAATCTTTTTTAACTTGTTTTATTTGCATTAAAATATTATTTAGATCTTTGAATATGTATTTGTTTTTCTTTTTTTTTGAATTAATGTGCAAAATATGCACATTGTTATATAACAATGCATTATATTTTTTTTCTCTATTTATTTCAAAACTAGTCTTCTTTTATTTGTTCCCCATATGCGAAGGTAAAAAAATACATAAAAAATACCAAGCACTTTGCCAGAACAACACCCAAAATATCAGCTTAATCTTAAATATCATCTTGATAGTACATTCTGTCAGAATCCTTTCATACAAGAGTAAAAAAAAAAGGCTCTTGAAAGGCTCTCACTAACACGAAGGAGGAATTTTTTTTTCTTCCTGTCTCTTTCATTGTCTCAGTAATTGCACATGTTAAGATTGTGGAGGAAAACAAGAACATTTTACATCACTGTCATTCATTTCTGTAAGTAAATACTAAATACTCGTAATTCACACTTTTGATGTCCATAGACTAGAAAGAAAAACCACTTGTTTTGAACTTTTTTAGTTTAGAACAAAATTGCACAATGAGTTTAGCCAACTGTTAATTTGATTACACACTTGGTACTAACTTGTAGGTTGAAGAACGGTTCAAAGATTCATGACTGCATCCTCTCAAAGAGATTATACAGTATCTCAGTAACTAGTGGAAATCAGTTTCAGCTATTTTTTTGTGAAGAAACTATACCTGGAGTATTCAACATCAAGAAAATATGTAAAAAACATCTATGGACATCACAAATTTAAAAATAAAGATAACTTCTTTTTTTAAAAAAAAACATTTCCTTCAAAGCAAGGTAGATGGCACAGAGCAGCCATATGTACACCTACATACATATACTCATACCATAGATCAACTAATTGTATACAAATGCATACAGGCATTTCTTCACAAGTGAAGAAGGCAATGAAAGAGATTAAGCAGGTTTAGAAGGTCAACAAACAGAGAAGGCTCAAATGGATGGAAAGATGGGCAGTCATTTAATAAAAATTACTGTTACACAGTTGCTATTTTAAATCAAGGAAATTATTCAAATCCAAGGTTTGTCAGAAATACTTTGTCTAGATCAAATAGATAGTGTAATTCGTGTTTAAAATAGGTACAATGTAGATGTCTAAGTGTATATTTGAACCCAATTGACACCTATCCATTAGATAAGCCTTTATTATTTTTGCAGGTATCTGTTTATATGAAGTCTTCAGGACCATTGATACGCAGTATTTTAGTTTCTAGAAAGGAAATCGCATCCATCAGCAGGAGATAAACAATACCAAAGTACTGTAACTTTTTTGCCTCAGTCTTCATGAGAAAATGCTTCAGCTACACTGCCCAAGTCCTAGAAAACAAAGTCAGAGACTGGGAGAATGGAGTGCCCACTGTAAAAGATAGGTTTTGAGATTCTCTAAGGAATTCTGATGGTGCACAAATCCATGAGACCTGATGAGATGCACCTATGGGTCCTGAGGGAACTGTCAGATGAAGTGGTTAAGCCCCAGTCCATCACATCTGAGAAGCCTGGAAGATCATAGAGAAGATCTTCCTGGGAACTATGTTAAGGCACATGATAAATAAGGACTTGAATGGTGACTGTCAACATGGCTTCACTAAGGGCAAATCATGCCTGACAAATTTGATGGCTTTCTGTGATGGGGTTACAGCATCAGCAGATGAGGGAAGAGCGAATGACATTATCTACCTGGACTTGTGCAAAGTATTTGACACTATCCCACATCCTTGTCTCTTAATTGGAGAGATATAGATTTGACAGATGAACTGGGGATGAAGAATTAACTGGATAGTCACATTTGAAGAGTTTCAGTCAAAGGCTTAAAGTCCAATTGGAGATCAGTAGTGTGTGCTGTTCCTCAGGGACTGATATTGGGAACAATGCTCTTTAACATCTTTGTGGGTGACATGGACAGTGGCATCGAGTGCACTCTCAGTAAGTTTGCCAACGACACCAAGCTGTATGGAGTGGTCTACATGGTGGAGGGAAAGGATGCCATCCAGAGGGGATTTTACAGACTGGAGACATGGACCTGTGAGAAGTTCATGAAGTTCAACAGGGCCAATTACAAGGTCCTGCATTCAGATCAAGGCAATCTCAAGAACAAGTACAGGCTGGGCAATGAAAGCAGCCCCGCAGAGAAGTACTAGGGAGTGCTAGTTGATGAGATGCTCAACATGACTCAACAATGTGCTCTCACAGCCCACAAAGCCAATCACATCCTGGGCTGCATCACCTCCTGCAAGTCAAGGGAGATGATTCTTTCTCTCTGCTCTCATGACACCCCACTTTGAGTTCAGCTCTGGGACCTCCAACATAAAAGGACATGGATCTGTTGAAGTAAGTCCAGAGAAGGGCCAGAAAGATGATCAGGGGGTATCATAGAATGGCCTAGGCTGGAAGGGACCTTAGAGATCATCTAGTCCAACCTCCCTGTCATGGGCAGGGATGCCACCTCTTGACTAGACCAGGCAACACATGGGGACCGAGCGGGAATCGAACCCGCGACCTCAGTGTTGTCATTGTTGTCAGCACCACTGCTCAAACCGCTGAGCTAACCACACCCCTGTAGGACCTCATGAATGAAGACAGGCTGAGAGAGCTGAGATTGTTCAGCCTGGAGAAGAGAAGGCTCTGGGGAGAACTTCTAGCAAGCTTCCAGTACCTAAAGGCAGACTACAAGGAAGAAGGGGAAGCACTCTTTACAGGGGATGTAATGACAGGATGAGGCGTAATGTTTTCATACGGAAAGAGAGTAGATTTATATCAGATGTTGGGGAGAAATTCTTTCCTATGAGGGTGATGAGGCACTGAAACAAGTTGCCCAGAGAAGCTGTGGATGCTCCCTCCCTGGAAATGTTCAAGGACAGTTCATCCAGGCTTTGAGCAATCTGGTCTAGAGGAAGGTGTCTCTGTCCATGTCTGGTTGATTGCAACTTGATGATATTTAAGGTCCTTCTTAAACCAAACCATTCTATGATTCTGTGAAGATGGAAGCAGCACTCGGTTACATGCCATGTGCAGCCCAAGAATCATGGATAAAGCACCATGGACCTAGTCTATACATTTTAAATTAAATTCTGTCACTTAATTTTAATTTTCATGTCGTTCTGGGTGACTTAGAAGAAGATACTTAATCCTCCAGAGTATCAAGTGACGTAGAATGAGACATAACTACAAGATCTCTGTAAATCATCTTTTTTTTTCTTTTTCATTTTGCTACATCATCTACTCTATCTGTCCAGTGTATTTAAAGTGCTGGGACTTAAGTTATATTTACATTTATGGTAGTATAGTGGGTGTTTCAGGGTAATCTTGGTGAAAGCTCTAGAAAGAGCTGTAAAAGAAATACAAAGTAATAAATTGCCCTCACAAGTGTGTAATGAGGAAGAAATATATAGTAGCTAGCTAAATGACTAAACCATTACAAATCCTTTTACTCACTTTTGGTCCAGATCCTTCTGTTGTTTAGCCATTCTACACATGCATCTAAGGTTTGTATTTTTACATGCTTCGGCAGAAATGACTTGCAATATTATACATGAAAGCATAAACCATTGTTCCTACCAGAGTAGGTCACAGAGTCTCTTCACTTTTCTTCATAATATAAGTATTTATTTCTAAATAATTCATATATCACAACAGAATACAAGTTAGAAAGAATGTCTGTAAATTCACACTCAAAGGCATACACAAGGGATATTTTAAGCAAAGAATGGCAGAAAAGAACAGCATAGTTCCTGCATAGCCCGAAGGAATTAAGCTCTTATTTTCCCTTGCAGCTTCCCATGGAAATCTTTAACATTAATTCTTTCAAGATGTAGCTTACAAACAAAAATCATTACATGGAACTACTAGAACACTGAATTAAAGTGCATGGTCCTATAGGCATAAATCCAATAGAACAAGGTTAAAAAACAAAACAAGGGGTTCCAGTTCATCTCACACTACTAAACAGACCAGTGATTTCTGTACAAGGAGTCACAGCTAACTCATCTCTTCCACCTCAAAGGAAGATGTGTTAATTATAAGGTGAATGGTAGATGATGTTTTACCTTTCACTTAGAATTCTCTGACCTGAATTTCACCTTTGTCTTAGATTACTGCAGCTTGAGCCAGACTGAAATTAACTGAGCCATGGAGAATTAAAATAATAGACTTCTAGCAGCTAACTTTGTGTAGTAAGTTCAGCTAGGATAGGGTTAATTTTCACTGAAGGCTAGGAGATGGGCATAGCTGGGGTAGCTGAACCAAACTAGCCACTAGCCAAGGGGATATTCGATACCATCATGGCATCATTCTCAGGGTATATAGAGGGAGCTGGCCTGGGAGGGGGTCTCTCTCTTTTCCACCTCTCTGTTGCGTAGCTGGGTTCTGAGTGGTGGGACATCCTTGTTACATATTACTAACATTATATCTGGGTAAACACTACTTTTATTTCACTGTTATTGCTATCATTTATGTTTCATCATTAAAACAAACTGGTTTTATCTCAACTCCACAAGGCTCTGCCTACTGCTCCTTCCAGGCTCTCCTCCCCACTCCCGGTAGGGGCAAAATGAGAAAGGGAGTGACTACGTGGTTCCTTTGTCTCTCCCTGCTAGTCAGTCGGCTTGAACCACTACACCTTATAATAAATGTATTTCAATATCAGCACGTATGTAGTATGTACATTTAATTTTAAAAATTGTGTATGAGTTATGGCTTAGAAATCACAGCATTACCTATACAATCTCTTCACTACAACAAGCTGTTGCATTAAAGTTACCTACAAGTACCGTTAAATCAGTAGGTGACCACATACCTGTGATGTAGAAGTAGTAGTTGCCACACAATTGTGCCATCTCCCTTGTTCGTCCTTCCATTGATTAAATGGAGCCTAGAGTGGCTACACTAATTTTGCTTTTTTGAAACAGAATACACAGAACCGTAGCAGTCAGTACGTGAGTGCAACACTTTTTGTGCTGAGAGCACGAATAACAAAGCATGCAAATCTGGGTCTCCAGTATTTATCTGGCTGTGAGTGTATGAGTGGAAAGAGGAATACTGTATGATGTAAACTATTTCTGGACTAAGAATAAATGAAACATGAACAAAATAAAAATCATAAGTTAATGATAAGCCTACATTGATTGAATATAACCTATCCCCACATCTAAGAATTCTTCCTACTTAAGGAGTGCAATAATGAGTTGCATGCTTAGAAATGAACTTTTCAGATAGTCAAAGTGAAGCTGTTAATCTTGGCACTCTCCACCTTTTGAGAAAGGCCAAGAGACACTGTTGAAGAATCTTACTTTAGATATGTTTTGTATCTTCTGGTTTTGTATCTTCTGGTAAGTCCAAGTTGTGAGAGAAAGAAGCACAGAAATGACAACAAGAAGTAAAATTGGGAGACTGTTCCTTATATCACAGTATATCAGAGTAGAGAGGAATCACAGTATGTACTAAGATGCTATGTCATAAGCAATATGTCAAATATCAGTGTAGTAATTAGACAGGGTGTGACATGCTGACAGATGAGGAACGTGAATATATTTATTAGACGTCTACCAAAACTGTTGACTTATATTTTTATGTAGGATATGCTTCCCCTAGTGAAGTAAATATATGAATTCTTTCAGTAGTTGCAGAGTGATTTCCTCATAACAGACACCAGTTATGAGAAGAAGAATCACGATCATATCACCACAAGTTCAAAACATATGCAGATGCTAAACTCTGGCATTAATGCATTGATTAAGATCAGCCTGAAGAAGTGTGTCAAAGAAGGAATCTGACATGAAGAATTCAGCCAGCAGTGGAACTGAATTTTCTGTAGCAAGTATGATACAACATCTTCACTATTGGAAATACAATATTCTTGAAGCATTGCCTAATTCCAAACGTAACGAAAAAATCTAGTTTGGAGGCACTTTACTCAGTTTTTTCTCTGTGAACTGGAGGTTTCATAATTGTGGAGTCTTCCTCAATAATTAACTGCTAATACAAATAGACAAGACAGTTTTGCTAAGTCTCTTCCCCAGCAAGACTGGGAAACAACTTATTAATTTTGCGCACTGTGTAACCCTGCTGTCTGAGTTCTCAGAACACTCTTCTAAGCTCTAGAAATTTTCATACTGCTATTCAGGCCATTAGTAGACTGTTCATAATAAAATTAGTTTATATTACTCTGTTTAAAAATCTTCCCTGAGACTACCTCTTCAACAAGATAGAATCATGGTATCATAGAATCATTTATGTTGGAAAAGAACTTTAAGATCACTGAGTTCAAACACAAACCTAACATTGCCAAGTCCTTCACTAAGCTGTGTCCCTAAGCACCTCATCTGCACATCTCTTAAATACTTACAGGAATGGTGACTCAACTACTTCCCTAGGTAGCCTGTTCCAATGTTTAACAACCCTTCCTGTGAAGAAGTTCCCCCCAATACCAAATCTAAATCTCCTCTGGCACAACTTGAGGCCGTTTCTTCTTGTCCTATCTCTTGTTGCATGGGAGAAGAGACTGAATCCCACTTCACTAAAACTTCCTTTTAGGTAATGGGAGAGAGGGATAAGGTCTCCTTTCAACCTCCTTTTCTCCAGGTAAAACGACACCAGTTCCCTCAGCTGCTCCTCAGAAAACTTGTTCTTGAGTCCTTTCACCCACTATGTTGATTTACTTTGGACATGCTCTAGAACCTCGGTGTCTTTTTTTTTGTGGTGACCTAAAACAACACAGTATTTGAGGTGCAATCTCACCAGTGCCAAGTGCAGGGTGACAATCACTTCTCTGGTCCTGCTGGCCACACTATTTCTGATACAAAATATTCAAGATCCGCCTTAGTCACTAACTTTGATGGAGAAGGCTTTCATGGGGACATATACAACTCTTAGATCCAACTGTACTGAAATCTTCGCATTATCTGTCCTCACTTCTTCATAGCTCCTAAACAGTAGTTCTTAGTTTATTTTTCAGTGATTACCCATGGTGTAAATGTGTCTTCCCATTTCAGAGGTTCTTGCATTTTGTAGGAAATTTTTAGAAAAAAAAAAGAAGAGCACTGCTAAAACTACTTCAGGAAAAGCTGCATCATACAGTGACCTTGAGACTTCCAACACTAAATACCAAGTATTGTTGGAGAGTTCATAATAGATTGACTTTGAGAAGACAAGGCAGAAACAATACTATCTGAAAAACACTATCTTTCACAGCCTAAACAATAATTTGTGTAAGTTGTGGGGTGTTTATGAGTTTACGAACTGTGATAGTTGTTCTAAATGTGACACAGAGCTCACATGAGCTATCACTATATAGTTCCCATTGTATACAGTTACATTATATCAGCAGCTAAACCAAAAACCAAACATGTTTCTAATTTATTTTTTTTTTGGTCTTGAAGTCTAAAGGATATAGTCTCATAATTTTGTCTGTCAGCATGTCACAGAATTTGCAAAACTAAATGATAGAGCTTTCCATTGTCATCATCAGTTTGCTATCCTTACCTGTGAAATTGAAATATCTAAACAATAAGCATCATTGTTCAAAAAATATTTTTTTTGTAGTATCAGTGTTTCAACATATACTTTGGGTTAACAAAGTAGTTGTTATGAATAACCATACAGTGATGAAGATATTGATTTTACAATGAAATATGCTATTTTCTGTCCTATTTGCTTCATAGTAATGTGAATATCTTTCTGAATAAGGAACTTACATTATAGTTCTACTTTCATTCAGCTCCTTGGTTTATATCAGCATTGTCTGAAGTTACAGATGATCACATTAATTCAGGTTTCGTTCTGTGCTTTCTGTCTGTGCTCACACTCAGTCTTCTTCCCCAGTAAGTACATAAACAATTCCTCTCTCCTGTATTCAATCTTTGAGCAACGTGGTCTAGTGAAAGATGTCCCTGCCCATGGCAGGAGGATTGAAACAAGATGACCCTCAAAGTTCCTTCCAACTGAAACCATTCTATAATTCTATGACTGTATTTGTGGAATAAATGCACTAAATAAAATCATCTGGCAGCAAATGAATAAAGTATCTTTTGGTGAGTTACAGAGTAATGTAAACAAAGTAGGTTTTCCCTATGTTTTCTACTAGACACGATGGAAATTCTTTCTCATCAACAAAGAACAACATCCTGAACATAGTGTCATGCACTTGTGTCTGGTGGGGCTTTTTGGTAGAGGTGGAGGGAGCTGTGGAGATGTTTTCTTGCAAAACTTCCAGAACCTCCCCCAGTTCAGGTAAAAGTCGGACCCACCTCTGGCCAAGGCCAAACCAATCAGTGTCTCTGTCATGAATGTATTTAAGAGAGGAAACCTGTTGGGCTTGTCTCTTTGTCTCTTTATCTCTGTGTCCTGTCTTTTATGTTGGGGAGTTCTTTGTCTGGAGGACAGGAAGGTGAGAAGAGAGCAAAACACAAGGTCCATGAGGAAAGGCAGGGAGAAAGGCATAGGAGTGGAGTGTTTGCCTGGAGGCCAGTGATGATTGAGAAGGCAGGGTGATGATAGCCTGCAAACAGAGAAGATCAATGGTGGTGAGAACATTCAGAAAGCATCAGAGGAGATCAGTGGTGGTGAGAACATCCAGAATGCAGCAGTATCTGGAAGACCTCATGCCAGGAGAGAGGGAGCGATCACACAGGAGCAGAGGATGTGCCTGAAGCAAACTGCAACACTGAAAAAGACCTACACTGGAGCACAGGATACTGCAGCTCAAAGGTGGGTCCCACACTATTGAGAAGGACTCACATTGGGGAGGAGGACTATCTTCTGTGAGATGGACACCACCTGACAGCAAAGGTAGACTGTGACAAGTCCTTTTCCTGAGAAGGAAGGGTTGACATGGACTATGAGTAATGGACAGATCTTCTCTCTCCCCCTGTGCCAATGGCAGGGAGGAGGTAGCTGGGAAAAGTGAGAAGATGTGCAACATCTTGGATCAGCATCTTAGAACAAAGTCATGGCACACTTATTTTCAGAAAACATACAAAAATAGCTATTTCCATACTTATTTAGAATCATAGAATCATAGAATCATAGAATCATAGAATCATATCAGCTGGAACAGACCTAGAAGATAATCAAGTTCAGCCTTTTTCCTAGCCCTATCAACTCACTAAACAATTCCACCCATCTCTTAAACACCTCCAGGGACAGTGACTCAATCACCTATCTGGGCAACCTGTTTCAAAGTCTGACAACCCTCTCAATATAGAAATTCTTCCTAATATCTAAGCTGAACCTCCCCTGGCACAATTTAAATCCACGTCCCCTCATTGTATTCTCCACTAGGGAGAACAGCCCAACTCCAACCTCTCTACAACCTCCTTTCAGGTAGTTGTAGAGAGTGATGAGGTCTCCCCTCAATCTCCTCTTTTCCAGGCTAAATAGCCACAGATGCCTCAGCCTTTCCTCATAAGACTTATGTTCTAAGCCCTTTACCAGCTTGGTAGCCCACCTCTGTACCCTCTCCAGCATCTCCATGTCCTTGCAGTGAGGGACCCAAAACCGAACACGGTACTTGAGGTGCAGCCTCAGCAAAGCTGAGTAGAGAGGCATGATCACCTCTGTACTCCTGCTGGCAACACCATTCCTGATACAGGCCAGGATGCCATTGGCCTTCTTGGCCACCTGGGCACACTGCTGGCTCATGTTCAGCTGGCCATCTGTTACCACTCCCAAATCTCTCTCTACCTGGCATCTCTCCAGCCACTCCTCCCCAAGCCTGTAGCACTGCTGGGAGTTGTTGTGGCTGAAGTGCAGGACTTGGGACTTGGCCTTATTGAAACTCATGTGACCAGCCTTGGCCCAGTGATCCAGCAAATCCAGATCCCTCTGGAGAGCCTCCCAACCCTCAAGCAGATTGATGTTTCCACGCAGCTTGGTGTCATCTGCAACCTTACTGAGCTTGTACTCCATACCCTGGTCCAAATCATAAATAAAAATGTTAAACAGGAGTGGCCCCAGTACTGAGCCCTGGGAGACACCAGATGATAGATGATATTAAACCACACCTCTATCATCCTTGTGAAATCCAATACATCAGAACTGTTAAATCTATCTCTGAATATTTATTTGCTGTTGTTCATAGAATCACACAATCATAGAATGATTCAATCTCTGCAGTGAGCAGGGACATCTTTAATTAGATCAGGTTGGTCAGAGCTCCATCAAGTCTGACCTTAAATGCCTCCGAGCATGGTACCTCCACCACCTCTCTGGACAACCTGTTCCAGTATTTCATCACCCTCGTAGTAAAGAATTTATTTATCATTATATAAATTTTGTATACTTTCTTATGAAAAGCAAAAATGTTTAGTAACTAATGTTGAATCCTTCTGTTCATCTTCACTAACAACAAAACCCACATTTTTACATTGCATCAGAAACAGTTAACAATGATTTATTTACTCTTATGTCTCCAATACGGTTGTAAAGTCAATGCATGAATTTGTTTATTATTTTCTGATATTACAAAAAGAGACTAGATAGCATATTACTACTATATGCCAGGTGAGAATGTAAAGATAGATGAACAACGTCTTTTATTAAACTCCTGCCATATCCTGAAAGTCTGTCCATGGAGACATGATACATTATCAGTTGTTCTCCATTTAATTTTTTTGTGGCACTATAAATTAAATATGCTAATTGTTGCTGTATAATGAAAGATTAAATTAAACGCTGCTATCCTGACCTAATACACCATACTGATCTCCATGAGTCTGATATTTAATTCCCTACTCTGTAAAGACTCATGGACGTGTTTATCCACTGCAATAAACTTTAATACAATATAAAGGTAAACATATAAATAAATTTCATTTAAGACTGGAATCCTGAGAAAATATTAAAGAGACATTTTCTGTGTACAGTAAGTGCTGTTCTGTATTTCCTGGGTTATCAAATAAAATCTATTAAGTGGATTTACAAACCATCAAACTTACTAAAATATATGGAAAAGTTTTAATTTACCTCAGTGAGTTTTATTCAGACTGTTTACACATTCATAACTCATTTTCCCTGACATTCAATAAATTATTTTAGCATTTATCTCAGTAAGAGGAGGAACATTGCTTCAGTTTTCAAATCTTTCAAACTCGTTGGAGAAAATCCTTAAATTAAGGACAAGTAGGTCACTAGTGTCTTTTAAGTGCTGAACATTTTGTAAACCATCGGCATAAAAGTAAAAGATACCTTGGAAAAAGTATACCTTTTTTTTTGTCTCTTTGAACTTGACAAAATCAAAATCAATACAAGTTACACCTTTTTCTGGTTTTCTCTAATGAAAAGTCACCTGTACATTGTCCAGAGAGACTGAACCTTGTCAGTACCTCCAAAGCACTAAATCCTTTGTCCAAGCTGAAGTTGGTATTTGTGTCAGTGGATTAGTACCTCTGACATAGTCTTATGTAACATTTTTCAGATTTATATTCGCTTCAGTGTTTCATCTCCAGTATTTACTTCAGCCCAAAGAACTACTGTGTTAGGCTTCATTAGGAATCCCATTGCAGAACTGTTACGGTTTTTGTACTGTGATCTTTGAGTCTGACATTATTCACTGCTTGAGGTAGAGAATTGACTGAGATTTAAAAATGTTTGTGCAGTCCCTTATCTGTGAATTTCATTTCTCAATTTGAGAATCAGAATTGCCAAGAGTTTCTTTAGTTGAAAGCCAGAGCCTTATTTAATTTCTCCTTTAAATCTACTGTAACACATGGCTTACTTGATTTTCTTTGTATGTTTGGGGCTGCACAGACCTCCTGCTGAGATTCCGATATGAGTGCAAAGCAAAGTCGTCTCCTAAAAGAAATTAACAGCCCTCTTATTGCTAATTAAAAGCTCTGCTTTCTCTCCACATGGCCAGTGCAGCTGCTTCACATCCTTTCAGTGTTTCGAAAACACATAAATTCAAAGACAATATTGTGAACAGCACCTGGCACTTGCTGCACCTGCCGTGATGAGACTATATTTCATTCTGTCAGTGAATTAAAATTCTCCAGGGCTGGAAAGGATGCTTTTTTTCTCATTCAACCTATTCCATTGTCCCCAGTGGTAAAGAGACAGTAGTTTTGCTTCCATTTTCGATACTAAATATATCATATTGTTGTTTGCTTCAGTGGTGCAGACACCTGCCTCCTGCCGTAAATGTTGTGTTCCACTTTTGAAAGATTTCCCTGGGGCTCCATATTGAAGTATTGGCTTGTAACTATGGCTTAATATCATGTCAAAATCTCTTAAGGAAGATACAGCTTGTCAAGTCATCTCAGGATTGAACCTCCATCTAACAAAATTCTGAAAATGTCCTTTGAGTGTTTGAAGCATAAGAAGACAAATAAAAGGCTAACAAGTCATTTGTAAAGATAATAGCTAACAGCATGCATTTTCCCTTTCCCTCCCCCCCTTTCCATTAAATGTTGATAAAGAAAGAAGAGCAGACTGCAGGTCAGTGATCTTTGTCATTTATATTCAGGTCAAAGAAATTTCCAAACTTTTCTGGTTTGGGTATGGCAGCAAAAAGAAAGAAAGAAAACAGAAAGAAAACCTCAATTAAACTGTGATAGATTCAAGCCCTGACAGATAGATCTCAGAGCTTATTTTCAGGAAAAAAAAAAAAAAAAAAAGGAAAAATCACAAGCAGGAAGTGTTTCAATATAAAGACTAACTGACGACAAAAGAATTTGGCTGGAACTTTGTGATATTTGACACTGCTGTATGCTGCAGTATGGGAAATTTTTTTAGGATTATATTTATAATTATTGTATTAGAAGTGGAACTACAACAGAAATTATTATACTAGTTTTTAGTATGTGATAGGAGAGATTTTCCCAGCAGTTGGAGGAGTACATAAAGAAGGTGAAAGTATTTGCAAATAAGATTATCTCAGATTGCAGAAATGGTTTTCTAAAGAAGTATTAAGCCTATTCACAAAGTTCTAAATCCTTCAGTAATTTGTATTAATATTCTCCAAGAAAGAGAAAAAAAACAAAAAACCCAACACAATAACCAACGACACCTTGGATTGAAATCCAGTAGAAAGAAATTGAAAAGGACAAGGCCCTATATTTTAGTGGCCATTTTCACTTCAACAGTACCTTTTGGATAAAATAAGGAAAAAATGCATACTACTCAGTAGTAGTAAAAACAGCTCAAGCTTTTACTGTTCCTTTACTTTCTTTAGTTTCTCATTTTCAGTCCTCACAGCAGGACTTGAAGGCGAGTGGGCATGCTGATCAGGAAAGCAAAATCTGAGAATTGGACACATGTCATGGCCAACTCTTTCTGGAAGTGGTCAAGGAGAACCAACAGTTCTCAGCAAAGAGTATGGCATGGAGGAAAGGAAAGAGGAATATTTGACTGAAGAGCTGTTGCAGATAGGAGAAAGGTAATAACATTTGGTCTGTTGCAATCTTTTTAAAAAAAAAAAAAAACAAAAATATTTGAAATCCTACCCACTTTTTATGCATAACTCCTCTAAATGCATGGTTAATTCCAAACTAACTGACTAAGAAAATCCTGCCAGAAGTTTTCAATAGGTCTAAGTGAGTTTTAGCTGGAGTTTGATCAAACCTATGTGATTCCATAGTACCACCATTCAGCAGAGAACATGCAATCTGAACATTTGATTGAGGCTGTTTTGTGGACTTCAGTACCCTAAGACATATAACTTGTGATATCCCTAAGAAAAAAAGTGAAAGTTATATATGTTACCTCTACCATGCAAAAACTGAAGATTTTATAGCTGTGGGAAAAGTAGACAAAAAATAAAAAAAATCTATTGCTACACCCTGTTTTAAAACTTCAAACTGTTGACAAAACACATTAAAGAAGAGCTAGTGAGAGAAATATTTAAAATAATGCAAAATATAATTTTTTGTTAAATTTTTATATATTTCATAAAAATATTATGCTAGCTTAAAAAATGACACTTGAAAAGTATATTTTGATCAATAAAGCATGGAATTGTTTTTCTTGGAAAAGATATTTAGGACCATTGAGTCCAACTATCTAATGTTAATATTTTATTTTAAAGAATTATAGACAAATACTTCAAGTATTTTACATTCTTGATCAACTCTAGTTAAATAATTTCAGGCAGTATTAATGTATCTAAGTCACCATGACAACTTTTAATATTTAAAAGAAGTCACACTTACTTCTTTTCTCCTATTTTTTAGTCTGTTTCGTACAGAAATCTTAAGGCTTTTTTTTGTGGCATGACTCAATTAATTGTTCTGTTACTATATCATCATTTAAATCTATTGTTAAAGTTGTACAGTTTTAAAAATAGTATCTATTGAATCTGGTTTTGTTTTTCTCTACATATGTCTCAGAACAACCTTAACGACATAATTGATACTGATTTATTTCTTTCCACCAGTTGTTATTTTCTAGCTCTCTTGATAGGGTAGTTTGTTTGCTTTATTTGCACTTCATGGATGATCCTTACCAATATCATGAAAATTTACTTTGAAAAAAAAATGTATTTTATAAAAGATTTTCTAAGATTTATTTTTATTCTTGAAATGTCAAGACTTTTTTGCATGAAAAATGTAGATTTAGCAAACACAAATACTTTATATATTTACTCCAGTTTGACTTTTTATTACTTCCAAAAGTGCTGGAATGTTTTTTAAGTTGGCAAAAAAAACCCATCTTACTTTTCCTCCTAATTCTAGCTATTTCTTGTTGTCACGTATTTATTCATGAATAATTTATTTAAACATTTCTTTTGTATTTGTATTTAATGACAACTTCAAGTGTTCAAACTTCAGACAAACATGTTCACTTAACTGTAAAAAGTTTTAATTTTAAAAGCATTTTCTTTAGTGAAGTCTCTGACTTTTTTTTTCTTTATAAAACTTCGGGAAAGTTTGTTTTTTAAAGTAATAGGCTTCCCTCCCCATTATCTCCTTCATTCCATGATAGTTCATTATTTATGATGTGTCAATATATTTTATTTTCCTATACTCATTTCTCATTTTACTGTCCGTTTGGCCTGGCATAGAACTAACACTGAACACCAGTCCTTCTGAAAATACTCTTCTAAACACTACCAGCCTTCATAAAATAACAGTTCCAACTTACTGCTGTAGTGTACAGTGTGAATATTGTTTGTATGTCAATGATAAAAGATAGATAAAGATAAAACTGAAAAATTGCTTATATATTAAAAACATCATTGCACAAAATTAAATTTTCAAGCTAAGGAGAACTATACTTATTAGTATGTATAATGTCTTATTTACAAATCAGGAGTGTTTTAATAATCTCTCTTAACCACATAAATAACCACTAGCCATAGAAGGAATAGGACCTGGGTCTGATTACTACACTCCAAGTGTCTCTTGGACTTTCTCTTTATTTTTCTGTATGCTACACCATGATATAATGCTACACCATTAAAATTCATATATAAGTGATATGAGAGGTGCGGAACTGAGAGGTGCTGACTAGAAATTATCTATATTAAATAATAGAATGACTGAAATTTGACTTAATAAAGAATTAAATTAGGCAAATATCACTTGACAATCAACGTGAGTTTATCAACCAATTTTAGTTTACTTTGATGTTTAGAGTTAATACAGTTAATATTCATGTAGTACACCTACTCTTTCGTAAGGTATTTAACTTGATAACAAACATCAACAATGAATGAATTTGAATGATAAAACTTCATATAATATAAATCAAATACATTAAAGAAAAGGCATCAGACAAGTTTCAAAAGGTCATTCCAAATAATGTATAATTATTAAAAATAATGACTGGTGTCATGTCATAATCAGATCTTGCCTTACTCTATGTCATCAATTATTTGTAACAAAATAAATAATTATCAATGACAAAGTGTTGTGGTTTGAGACAACTGCCTGGGCCAACACCAAAGAACCACACGGATAATTTCTCACTCCTCTCCCTACCCCTATCTGCACAGGGATGGGGAGGGAGAAAATTCAAATAAAAGAGCTCAAAGACTGAGATTAAGGACAGTGAGGGTCAATTTACCACTTGTGATGATGGATAAAAGCACAGTAGATTTGAGGAGTAAACATTAATTTACCACCACCATTTTTTGACTACATCACAGTAGGACGGTGAAAGGAACACATAAACAAACACAATCCAATCTTAAATATCCTTCTCTTCCCACCACCCTCTCCATCTTCCTTGCTACCTCCTCCTCCCCTATCTGTGCAAGAGGTGGCAGAGGATGGGAGGTGCAGTCCATCTGGCCATTACTCATTGTCCAAGCAGTTCTCCCCTGCTGGGGAAGAGGGCTTTTCCCTATTGCCATGTAGTGTCCATCTCACAGGAGGCAGTCCTCTCCCTTCACACTTGGCGTCACAAGTGATTTAGGGTACATTCTTCACTCCTGCACAGTCTCTCTGCCCCCTGGCATGGGGCTTTCCATGAACTGATGCATTCTGGACTTTCACTCCATCATTGAACACCTCTGTTGCCAGGCTATTACCTCTCTTTCATCTCAGTCACCATGGGTCTCCAGGGAAGTACTCTGCTCCTGCTTTTTTCTCCCCAACTTTCATCACTGACGATGTTTTTTTTGCTTTCCTCATACCTCTCCCTCCTCCAAAAGGAAAAACTCCCCAACACAGAGACAGGATAGAAAAGAGGTAACAAGAGAAAATGAAAAAAGATAACACAGAAAGGAAGTGGTTCAATGTGTTCCCCTCTTAAATACATTAATCACAAAGGTGCTGACTGGCCTGATTTTCCAGAGGTGGGTTCAACTTTTACCTGGAGGAGGCTCTCAAATTTTCACAAGAGTCATCCTCCATAGCCCTCCCCCTACTATCAAAAAATACTGCCAGACTCAAACCCATGACACAAAGTCAGTATTAAGTAAAAAGCCACTTGTAGAGAAGTAACTGAATTCCACAGCAGTCTGTGAAGAAGCAACAATAATCATTTCATAAAGCTAAAATATAAATGATAAATAACTAAGCCACACTTTCTGAATGAGATCTCTATCTATGTGGAATCTGAGATTCTGAGAAGACCAGGTAGATCACAGCAATAACCATTCAAACATGGATTTTCACTGTGGTTCAATGGCCAAAAAAGCAAACTCAAACCTTGACATATCAGGAGAGGAATCTAGTATAAAATATTCTGGGATACTAATGAAGAGAGTCATCTTCCATCACTCAAAATGAGAGATCTGAAAAGAACTTCAAGTTTGCAGAAAGAAGTTGCAAATAAGGTGATTACAGTGTTTAAACCACTGTCAGAAAGAGAAAAAGACGTGGACTGCAAGTCCATCTGTCTAAGAGATGAAGATTTGATACAATCCAAGTTCTGAAAGATAAAGATGAAGAAATTAGACCTAAAGCCCTTGTTTTTAAGAATGAAGATACTTAGTCACTGAAAAAATTAAAAAGTCCTATGTTAGATCAAACAACAAACACATATAAAAGACAACAAAACCACATGAAGTCCTGATGTAAAACATGATTATACTTCAGACCAGAAGCAAGTTGAAAGAATACTGGGGTTTCAGTTATGGAAGCATAATTAAAATATAACAATAAACTAGTCACAGAATTAATATTTTGAATTCCATATACCTCAGAAAGAAATACAGTCTCAGAAGTCTCTAGTAATGTTGAGTTTGTGAGTATTTGCCAACTTTTTAACATGACTTAAAATCTAGCAAAAGCAATTCAAATACCTACAAGAATTAATTGAGCTTCTTTGAGATGTGTTATTTTATAGATTAATAACCGCAAGGTACTTTTGAAAATCTTGTTCTAATAAAAAGACACGGGAAGAAAAACAGCAGCCTCCATGCTTTATGCTGTTGCAACAAATTAAAGTACCCCATTTTCCCTGAATTTCGTGAAACTGCAGAGTAAATATTTTTTTTATTGAACACAGTTTACTTCTGTTTCTTGTGGGATTTTTTTCTGACACATTTTTCTCTGTGTGTGTGTGTTCAGTAACAAGTATGATTTAAATATTGTTAGCTTAATAGAATTCTCTTCCCTCTAGGTGTTGGGCCAGGATTTAGAAACATTATTTCCAGCAGCTGGGAACATTATCTTCTCTCTTTTTCCTCTTTTAGAGGTATAATTTCCTTGAAAACTCAATGCTAGGCAGAAGCTTTCTGTCTTGGCCCCTTCATTCACAATGAACCAATACTATTTCAAGCTCGAATTTTTATTGCATACATCGTTATTGCACAAATGCCTTTGAAAAAAATAATTTCCTTAATTGTCACAGTAGCACAAAGAAGCCCAATCGCATATAGTAGCTTGAGGGTTGATGTGGCTTTTCTAATTATGGTTTTCCATGGCCCTATCTAAGGCCTACCAAAGACAATAGAAGGTTTAAAACTGATTTTAATGTGTACTAGTAGAGATCATGAGGATGCATTCAGGATAGTCTGTCATAAATTGTGCAGGAAATGACACGTTTAAAATCTTAACATAACAAAACAAAGTTGAACCATAAATATACCATGAACAAAACCAAATTGTGGTCATGAGAGGTCAGTTGCAGGTACTAAATGACGCTCTATTCCTTTAGACATAAGAAACAAAGCATATTCAGACTGTCCCCTTTGGTTACGTAGTTTAGATATTGCAGTGACTGAAAAGCACACACTCAGTTCATTAAATACTAAGTACTCTGATGAGATTAGCAACCTAAGAAACCTTTTCTCTGATTGTATCAAAATATTCAGCTCTTTAGGGATGATGAGTCCTTCAGTGGGTCAAGCACAGACCTATGAAAGCTGTGCAATAGCTACATACTTCAAGCCTTCTCAGAGCTGAACCTGTTGTTCATTTGAGATTCTAGACACCACATCATCTCTAATAGGCTTGTGCAATTACTGCTATGATGTTTGAAAAAGAAGACCACAAAGATGATGGAGAATTTTCCCTGTGAGCAAAGCCTGAAGGAATTAGGTCTCTTCTCCCTGGAGAACAGAAGTCTTGGGGGGACCTCATCAAACTATTCCATTATTTAAGGGTCAGCTACAAAAAGGTTAGAGACTCTCTCTTTTCATAAGGAGCCACGTGGAGTAGACAAGAGGTAGCAGGTACAAGTTGCACTGGGAGAAGTTTCATTTTGATATAAGGAAGAAATTTTTAACAGTGAGAACAATCAATCACTGGAACAACCTTCCTAGGGACATGGTTGTGTTCTCATCACAGGAGGGTTTCAGGATGCAATTGGACAGGGTGCTAGATAAACTCAGCTGAGCTCCATTTCCCATGAAAGGTAAAAGCACCTCTTTTGAGGTCATTTCCAATCTGGGCTATTCTAAGATTCTATAAAAAGTGGCCGCCATACACCGCCATTAAGTCAACAACTGAATTGCTGGAACATATGTGTGGAAAGGGACCTCCAGAGGACAACTAGTTCAATCTCCCTCTCAAAGAAAGGTCTAAGGTCTAATTAGATCAAGTTACCCAGATATTCTCAACCAAGTTTTGAATGTCTCCAAGAATGAATACTCCACAGTCTCTTTGGGTAAGTTTTCCAGTGTTCAATCACCTCTTTTTTTTCTTCACGATAATGTCTCAGAATTTCCCAAGTTCTAGTTTGTGTCCATCACTTTCATTGTGCATCTCCAGGGAGTCATTACCTTCATTGTGCATATCCAGGGAGTATGGCTTCATCACCGTATCCCCTAATCAGATGCAGGGAAAAGATCAGTTACTCCTGAGTCTTTTATTTGAAAGCTAAACAAACTGAATTTTCTCACTTCCTCCTCACATCTCATGTGCTGCAGCTCCCTATCAATGTCTTTCTTGCACTGGAGAGCCCGAAACAGGACACAGCAGTCTAGATGTGGCCTCATAAGTGTCCAAATAAAGTGGAAAAATAATTTCCTTCGACCTGATGGCTACACTCTTGCTAGTACAACCCAGTGTGTGTTTGATATTCTTTGCTGCAAGGCTACTATGCTGATACATTCAATGTGCTGTTTGCCAGGACCCCCAGGCCTTTTTCTGCAAAGCTGTGTTATGCTCAGTGAGCTTCCAGCATGGCCAGGTAGACCCCATCCTCTGTGTCTAGAGTAGTACAAACAACTTATCTCCTTTACTATAGATTGGAGAATGCTTAATGCAGACAGAATTTTGGAGACTTTAGCAGGCAGAGATTTCTATTGATTTTGTCCATAATGAACTTTGTTTCTTTGGGGGATTTTTTTGTTTGTTTTGGTTTTCGGAATTTTTTTTAAGTGTATATCCTGTCTTATCTAAGTGGATTTACAGAGGATTGACTAGAAGTTCTCGTCCAACACAAACCCTGAAATGCTTGCAATTTTTTGTGTTGGGTAAAAGAAAACCAGTTTTTCATTTTCTCTTTCAGATAAGCCTCAGCTGCTCAAACAGAAGCTGGAAACACAGCTCAAGGTGAAAATTCAGATCTGTGTTCTCCTTAATACTATTAAGTGTGTGCATGTGACCTAGCCAGTTCAATTCATTCACATAGAGGTCGAAGGTCGATTGAAATGACTTAGCTGGCCAAAATGACTGAACGGACTTACTACATACAATACAGGACCTACAAGAGACCCAGAGTGTCTTGGGATACTTAAAGTATCTCAGAATAGAATTGTACATTAATGTTTACGCAACCAAACCAAAACCTTTGTTGACATTGACCAGAAGAGCTGAAGTACTTGGCTTACCCCTATACACCAGCACTTAGGTATTTTTATTATTCTCATCTAAGTCTCTTTGCTGTGAAAAGCTGTGAAATCATTCTTCATCAAAACTAAAAGGAAATGAAAAGAAAAAACCACCTTGAAAATAATAGTCTTAAGCACATCTTACAAGATCTTTCTACATCGCTTGTTTTAAAAGTGAATCTTTGGATTAGATATTTTTTGTTGGCGGCTCAAATATAGCTTTCATTCAAGACATTTTTATGTGTTTTTTTTCTAATCAGAACTGTATTACTCCTTTTACAAAATTCTCCTTCCTTTGCCAGATTTAAAAAAAAAGAAAAAAAAGAAAAATAATTAAAAATATAAAGAAAAGGTGGAGTACCAAAAGTTTAGCTTTTGTATTTTGATTATTCTAGTAGCAATAAAAAAAATAAATATATGTATGAGTGCTATATCTGTGACTAGTTAATCCTGGATTTCTGCCTGAAGAATTTAGGTTTGGACCCAAAAAGAACTGACAACTATCTTAGAATTAAAACTTTAACTCTCTTTTTCTCAATGTGGATTGTCATGTGTATGGAATCCAAACTATTAATGTTAGAAGAAAGGTCATTGACATTTGAAAATAAGGTGTGTCAAAAAATGTTAATAGAACAGCATAGAAGAAAGAGACATATTTGATTGTTACAATTATTTTTAATGTTAATTGTTGCACCAAAAAAGCTGAATTCTAAGAAATATCATGACCTGCATTTCTATCTATTTGACAAGCAGGTTGTGTTTTTATATCTTTTAAAAACGTCTTGCAACACACCATAAAGATCACCTCCCAAAATAAAAAGTACTGCATGAATAAAGATCTTTAAGTGCATTGCATGTTGAGACAACTTAAAGAACAGACGATCTGAAGAGATATGAACTGCATCAAGCTCTGCATCTGTTTGCTTTCTGAGGCATGCAGGTAGATTGAGTATCATTGCTATTGTACCCATAGACTCTAAAAAATCGTTATGCAAGCTGTTACTGTAAAAATCCTGCAAAACCTTCACAAGAACGTAAAGACACACTTTTCAAACAGAAAAAAAACCATAATACCAGCTCACATGTATTGTGGTAAGCTATCTGAAACATGATTTCCAATTGTGTTTCCAGCCCTTTTGGGAGATTGTAACAATTAAAGAAGCAAGTAGAATGTTCTTTCCTGTTCTGCAGCTATTCAGGCATACTTTTACATATTGATCCCTATTGTTCTTGTTTTCTAAGAGGGACACATCACGTTCCTATGCTGAAGAGAGGATCAAGATGCTAAAAATGGCTAAGAGAAAATGCAGTTTTACCTGAGTGTCTGTGCTGCACCTGGACTGAGTATGTAGTGCCAGAGTTCTCCTCAATATCATTATTAAGGCTTCTGTAAAAGTCAAATGCAATCTGTGATTCTGCAGTTAGAATCCTACCTATTTCATGTTGATTTTTGATTTTCACTGTATTACAGTAATTGTACTTTCAAAAGTGTTCCTCAAGTTGCTTTAAGGAAGGTAATGGAGGCAACTGGTTACAGAGACACTTCTGTTATAGCAGGTGAATGTTAATATTATGTTACGATTTATACCAGTACAAAATTACTGTTTTAAACTTAATTTTATCTATGTCAGCAATATAATCTGCAGTTTTATCTACTACGAAATTTCTTTTTCACATATTAAAACATCTGATCTAATGGACAATTCAGCTTTATCCCCATCATAAAGAAAATTACAAGGTAATTCCTTATGGAAACTATGAATGACGAAGTAACAGGGAACAGCCAACAACAGCAAACTCTGTTAAATAATCTTGATTTCCTTCTACGATAAAGTGACTGGATAAAGGGAGCAGTGTATATCATTTACCTTGACTTTAGTAAGGCTTTTGACATAGTATCCTAACAAAACTGAAGAAAACCGAGTTGGATGTATTTACTGCAAGGTGAATGAAAAACTCTCAAGACTTCTCTGACCACTGAACAAAAAGTGCAGAGATCAAGGCTTTGAAGTCTAACTAGCAGTGAGCTGTGAGTGTCGTGCTTGGGTCAGTACTGGAACCAATGCTATTTAATGTCTTCATCAGAGGTTTGGATTATGGAATTAAATGAATCATCAGTACATCTGTGAACAAAGGTAAACTGGTGGGAAAGGTCAATGTACTGGATAGCAAGGCTCACGTTCAGGGGTATCTCAAAAAAGCTGGAGGACTGTCTCAGCAGAAACCTTGTGAAGTTCAGCAAAGACAAATGTCAAATCTTGCTCCTTAGACAGATCATCCTCGGGCATCAGTGCAGATTGGTAACACACCAGCTGCACAGTTTTGCAGAAAGGGAATTGGAAGTCCTGGCGAATGACAGTTTAAATTACAGTCAGCTGAGTGGTCTTGTGGCAATAAAGGTTAACTGCATGCTGGGAATGTGCAAACAAGTTGAGAGAACTAAGTCACATACATCTACTCAGCACTGTAATGCTGCCTCCAAATTTCAGTTTCATCATGCAATGGAGAGACTGAGAAACCTGAGAAAGTCCTAAAGGAATCATTAAAGCAATTAGGACTCTAGACCAAATGATATACAAGGAAAAGTTGAAGAACTTGGGTTTGTTTAACTCAGAGAAGGTAAAGCTCAGGAAAAAATGTAATTGCAATCTTCCACTACCTAACAGAATTATTACAGAGAGGACAGAAGCTGACTTTCTTCAGTGGTTGCATAGTGGAAAGACAAGAGGCAAAGGTAATTGGCTGCAACAAAGGAAATTCCTATTAGACTTTAGGAAAAAATTTACAGTGAGAACAATAATGTGGTGTTCAGATATGTTGATCATTCTTGGAGATTTTGAAAGTTCATTTGCACAAATTCACAATTACATTGATCTAACTCAGAATCTATTTTTACTTTGAAAAGAAGGTTCAACTAAATTAGCTCCTGTCTTCTAATCTTTTTTTTTTTTTTAATTCTGTCGTTCTAACACCACAGGATTGAATTGTAAGAGTAGCATGCAGAATGCAAAATAGTCTGCAAAAGAGGTAATCTATGATGGAACGATTTTTTTTTTCCAAATTTCCTACTATATGACTATTTTAATTTTAGTATTGCTATAGAATCCCTGAAATACAGAAGGCAAGACAGTTGCACTGCCTTTAAATTCCTAGCCTCGGCTGGCTCTACCATACAGAAACACTACATCATCTCTAACTGTTGCACTTTCCTTACTTATTTTTCCATCAACTAGGACCCCTCAAGTTAAAAACTTCTAGTTTTCAGACAACTTTCGTGAAGCTGAATAGAGTTCACATTACCCACTGGTTTACTTTCATTTATTTCTTATTAGTTGTGTATATCAGCTTTCTGCACTCACTTGTTGAGGAGTTTCCTTTTAAGACTTTAAAAGTTTTCAAGTCTCTTAAAGGTTTCTAAAGACAGACGTAATTCAGCCTTTGTGCTCTACTTTGACTTTTTGAATCCTCTCATCTTTCAGAAGTGTTTTATATCATTTATTGAAATAAAAGTATTTGTACAATTCCAGAAAATCATAACTCTTCCTTAAGGCACTTCAGATTTGCTCTGCCATGCCATGGCTTTTTCCTTCAAACTCAAACTCCGAGTGTCTTATGAGGCACTTTACAATATATCGTCAGTAAGTTGCTGGTACTTGGCCTTGAATTAGTCACTGCCTCATGCTTTCTGTTCATCTCAATGCAAAGAGACACATGCTAGTCCAGCTGAACTTTTTGAATGCTACATTTTAAAACCTCTGATATACAAAGAAAGCAATAAATTTAGGAGTAATGAGATTATTGTGAATATTATGCACAACCACACCTGTGAGATGGTGTGCTGCTTCAAAATTAGGGTCGTCCATAATTTTGCCTATAATGACTATTATGCCTGTTATCTTAACTAACCAGATTTTGAATCCATTCTCTGATAAAATAATGTGCAGCATTCCTCAAAAAAAAAAGCAAAAAAAAAGCAGATTGACCCTGAAGTATTTTAATATGATATTTTTAGTAAATGCCATTTTTCAGTCAGCACAGATTCAACTCAATATTAAATTATGTCATGGCAAACTACGATCAGGCCAATAGAAGTTTCTGAATGAAGTTCTGAATAACTGCATGGTAAAACTAACAAAGGTTATAAAAGTAGTTAGAACAGTAATTACTCAGGAAAGCTATGTGTCACAGAGAAATAAGCAATCTATTGATGAATTTTTATAGGTATTCAGGCTAAGTAGTTAAAGGTAATGACATTTTATATCCCAGCACAATGTATTGTCTAATAAATACCATGTCCTATAACCTTTCCCATGTGGAAGAAATCGTTGTTCATATAAAGAGAAATTAACTCCTCTTCAGGTACTTATATCTGTGTTTTATGCTGTTACATTTACATAAAGTCCTTAAGAAGGGGATTAATTATATAAAAATTCATTTTTAGGGACCTTAGCTGTAGGAAAATTTCAGCCCAAAATAGAAAAAAAATTATTTCAATGAGACAATGCACAAGATTAAGGAATTTGCATGAGCTTTTAATCCTGAGCATTGATGGTCTAGAGAACTATTTTATGTAACTTCTAACTATTACTACAAAAAAACATGGAAGTGTGGGAATGTAGAAATCTCCTACATTTTGTAAGCTAAGGAGACAGTCTCTGAAGTCCCAAGAAACTGTGTTAAACGATAGCATGGACCATAAATTTCTTTAATTAGAAGATTGCTACAATTCACCCAAGAAAAAATATAAGACATCTTTTTTGGTTCTTTCTTTGCTTGTCTGCATGCTTCATTTTTGTTTTGGTTTTGGTTTGAGAGAGAGAGGATGTAAGCAGCAATAATAAGAGAAAGAACATTTTCTTCTCCTATCATCTTAAGAGCTGACACAATGCAATTGCCCATAAAAACCCTCAGCAAATGGAGATACTCTGAAAACACTTAAGGAGACAATACATTCTTTCTAACACAAATTTGCTTGTAGAAAAAGAAATATAAATTATTCGGAAAGCTCCCGAGGCTTAGAACAAGTTGTTTGCAAACCATTCATGACCATGAGATAACGAATGTGAATCTAACAGTTCTTCAAAACTACTTATGCTGCAATAAGTTAAAGGTCTAACTTGAAACATGATTGACTGAATAGACAAGCAGTTAAGAACAATTGTCAAGGTAAAAAATGTGGAAATTTATGTCTTTTTCATAGTTAAGGAGAAATCACTTCAGCTGAAAAAGGAGGTCTTGTGTTATACATTATTTAAATTAATTCTATTTGCCTTTATAAAACTTTAATGTCAATTGTAAAACCATCTTCTGTCATAATTAGCTGAAAGTTTTCCCCTCAAAAGTATAAAAATTTAAATAGTTTATTAAATTTAACATATTTATGCTTACAATTGTTAATGTCATACTGTAGGGGTAAAATGGAGGATTGGCGAGGAGGACTGTAGGTACGTTCAAGTGACTTGCACCTGAGGTGTTGGAGAACACACGCATCACACTAAATTACTGCTTGGCCTTGTGTGCTCCACAAGCAGCAGATCCGTGCCTAGATAACAGAGGCCTGGGATAGATGCGGGGCCGTTTCTCACATTCCTGCCCTTCAAAGCTGTCCTGTGAGTCCTGGGAACTCAGGAAGAGCAGCAAGTTAAACTCAACAAAGCAGTGGGATAAATACCACACACTTCCCAGCAAGGAGAGATCTCCTTATGCCTGCACTGTGTGATCTCTGCCTGTGTGCCTCATCCGGGTGCTGCTGCTCGGATTTTCCAGATTCCCAGGTAGCGAGAATAAATCTACTCTGCATTTCAGCCACGGTCTGTGGTTGTTCCTGCATCCTGCCTGTTTAGACTCACATACATATCTTAGCCAAGTAACAAATATGAACTTTTATCTAAGACCCTTGAATGTCATAGTTATTGTACTTATTATCAATGATGCCAAATCCGTGATGTATTTATAAATAGCTATTTTTTCTCAATTCCTCCATACTGTGTCCTAAACACTTATTTGTTTTATTATGTATTCTAGGTACAGAAAGAGCAAGTAGAACTCCTCTGTTTACATGAGAGCTCTCTTGATTCTGTGAATTGTTTTGCCTCATGACTATCTTAAGCATTCTCTAATTTTTATTGATTTAATACAATAGTTCAAGGCCTCATTTTCATGGGGAAAGAAAATGTGTAAACAACAGGGTCCTTTGTATTTTTCTTAGGTGCAGAATTTGGGTTTAGTCATTTTTATATGCCGTATACTACATAATATTTAATATACTTAAGTAAAATAAATTGGCAACACAAAACTGTTTAGTGGAAAAATAGTGGTACACTTATAATATATGTTGGTTGAAAACCAGCAATCAATAGTACAAAGCAAATATTTATTAAAAAAAAAAGCGCTAATGTTTGCATTGAACACTATTAGTTTTAGGGAGCTAAAAACCAATAACTTGTCTTTTCTGGAGAGGGTTGTAATATGATAAATTGTCAAGAAAAAAAGCACCTTGATCATCACCATTGTCTGCCAAGGACGTAGTTTGTCAATGTCACTACTATAATCACAGACTGACTAATGAAATTATATTCACACTTGTTTCTAGAAAACTTGTATATGAAGGAAAATAATTGAGGCTTCTCTTGAGGATTGTCTAACAGATTATCCAGAAAGTATTAAAGGTGTCATATTAGAATCATGCCTCACATTTGTCCTTGTTTACCTTTCTCTCTTTGATAGCATTCTTGTAAAATGCAACGTTTCTGTTTTGACTTACTTAGAATAAAAATCTAAGCATGTATATGTTCTACACCTTCTGTCTTCCCCAGCCTGTTACCTGTTTTATGATATGTGCCTCCAAGGAAACTTTTGATAACTACAAAGAGGTAACTATAAACCAAGTGAAATGTAGGAAAGTATCAAGAAATTCAGGAAAAAGAAGGTCCTATTTATTTTTCTTTTTTTTTAAAAAAAGGTTTTACTGTCCGAGAAATAGTTCTGCAGTCATCAGTTCATATGGAAAAACACAAAAGACAACAGATATGAGGAAAGAGAATGGGAAAAGAGAATGGATAAGAGTCTATTTTGTTTCTTTGACCTATTGATTTAATCTAGCGTGACACCACACAACACTAAACCTTCTAGCCTAGTTAGACTACTGATCACATTTCTTTAAGTAATACCACCATGACAGTTTAAATTCCATTGTAACTGCTTTGTATCCACAGTAATTTTGACAACTTAGTGTTTTGAGTAATTTTGACATCTTAGCGTTTTGAGTAAACTTCATATGAATTATCTGTTTGCAGACAAGAAATTGCTCTTAGGTTGCCTAGAGGGTAAAATTAACACTAATTATTTATTTTCTTTCAATAAAATGTCTAGTGAGTGGCCTATGATGACTGGCATTTTGTTGCTTTTGTCAGCATATGTACCATAATATTTTTCAGTTTACAAGTGTCACTGGTGCAACAACTATTACTACAGAAAGCTACGTAAATGGAAAGAAAGATATGAGGGATTCAATGCAGTTGTTTATGGGAGGGCATCTGGTGTCAATTAAGACTCCGCAAAATGTCATTCCAATCTTCCTTCTACCTCTTTGGAAGGACACGCTTCTCCACTAGGTCCTTTGTCATATCTTTGTTTGAATGTCCTAGCCCCTAATGCCACTCTTGTTCAGATGAGAGAACCAGTTTCCTCAGCTGAATCTGGTTGTGTAAGGTTAATAAACCACCACAGCTCTCACTGGGTATTTCCCTTTGTTACTGATCACAAGCTTTACTTACCAAAAATAATAGGTTATTTGTTAATAGTATGGCAGTTACAAGGTCATCTTGAAACTGATTTGTATTTCAATCCGCATCATGGGAACCATGGTAACTTTCTGATTATGAAGAACATAGTGTAATAGGATATGTAATTGAACTAGCTGGTTTTCAATAGCTGCTGATTGCTATGAGCAATAACTAAAACATCAAAAAAATCAACAACTAGAAAAATATTCACAAGACAAATCAGATTGGGAGCAGTATGACAATAAGTTTGAGCAAGTGACCTAGTGACCATGGCTGTCAGTCTAGCTAAATTACAAAGGTGGTTGGAACACATTTTAATTAAATGATTGATATAGTCTTCAAAAGAAGTCTCAGAATTTACAATGACTCCAGGGTCATAGTCATTATACAGGAGATAAAGAGAGCAAAATAAAACCTCTGCACATTACACCTGAGGCCTTTTGCATTAGTAAGTTAATCAATAACAGCTTGCAAAATCAACATGGGAGAAAAAACACAGAAAGACTTCACTTGCTCTAGAAAGAGAAGGATCCTATAGAAGTGAGAGCTTGGGAAATAAAATGATAACATTGTAACTGAAGAAAAAAAATGAAAAAAAACCACAACAAAACCAAACAACATCAAAGTACTCCTTCTAAAATTTGATTTCATTTTGTTCTGTCCATTACTCCTCATATTGCTTTCCAATTCTACCTTGCCCCAGCACTAAAGAGGAAATTTCCCCTCTGGAAGTTTTTATCTGTTATAAACAGTATCAGAACTCCTTTTGGGATTTTTCCTCTGAGGGTAAGAACTATATAAAATAAAGATCGTTTTGTTTTCCACTCTGACTGTATTACTGCACTTGAGGGGAAATTTGTCTTTATAAAAGGTTTTATGACATTTCAGTGCAATGCAGTATGGTAACACTCGATACCTTTCATTTGATTTTATTACTCTTCCTTTTGCATTGGATTTATGTGTTCTTCATGAAGTTATGAAAGGACAGGAAAACATAATTGCTATCCCTGTATTTTCTTTTTTTGGAAGATAACTGAAAAATGTGAAATTTCAAAAGTCTGTGGGGTTTTTATATCTGTTTTTATTCTCAGTCCAAGTTTTATTCTCTAAATGCCTGTAGTTACAGTAAGAGATTTCTAAATTAAAGTGTTTGCAAAGAGTAAAAGGACTATTATAGAGAGTAAAAATGATAGTGAAGTAGAGTTTTATTTTGGAAGACTTAAGTTTTACAACATTCTGTCCACAATGATGCAAATTATAGCTTAATATATGTGGAAAATAATTTCAAAGACCTGTAAATCACATCAAATCAAATCAAATCCTATATTTATTTTTTTCAGAAACTACTTACTATGTTTTATTATTATTTTTATTACCAAATAATGAGATCTATGTAATTGTTATAAGTTTACAAGAAGCTTGAGAACTTGAAACTTTCCTTAATTATCTCTCGGAATACAGGGCATTTATTACTGGAATATTATACACATATGTACACTCAAAAGGCCTATTTAGAAAAATCCTCCAAACATACATTAAAATTCTTAATGTGATTCCCTAAAGTCCTAGAAACTGTTTGTATACAAATCTCTGTTTTAAGTCAGAATTATACTGTAACGTATTTGAATGGGTAACTGTCACACGTGACTCTTACTGAATTGAAGGAAATATATGTCTAGGTCTTCTCCACTGAGCTTAGGAACATCTCTGTTGTTGCATCCTTAGTTTTATATGAATTATTTTTTTAGATTTTTATGATAAAAGTCAGGTCTCTCTCTGTCTTTTAGTTTTATTGTCCTATGCCAATGCTGTTCTTTCTTCCCTGGCAGAACTGTTAAAAACAGTCAGAAGATATTTTTCAGCTAATTTCATTAGGATAGCCACAATCATCTGTATGACTAGAAAATCCTAGAGTGCATAACATCAAATAATGTCTCAAGCTGCAATTCACCAATCTGGAAACATCACAGATTAAGTTGCACTCAGTTGAGCTTGAGGATCTGCAGGCAATTTTGGCTACTATCTATAGGTGGTAACTGAGCTGCAACAGTGATGGTGTTCTTACTAGAACAGAAAGTGAAGGTTTAGGCTGTCCCTTCAGTTTCTAGCTATTGCTTGAATTAAATATTTTATTTTAGGTAACATATCAGGGAGGAATAATATACAGACCTTGGAGTTATATGTTAGCAAACAAAAGCAGGGATGGCCACTCTTTTCAGTTACCCAATTCTGAAAGTTACTAATGTAAATAGCACAAGTCCTTCTGGGAATAGCTCCTGTGAGTTCTTGTACCTTTATTTATTTTTTTACTGTAAAGTACTTTTTTTTTTTTTTCTGCAGGCATCTTCTTGGCAGTCTGACCTTTACACCACACAGGGACAACAGATTGCTATGCAGTATAGACTGTGAAATTGCTAAACATGAATTTCCCATAATGTAAAAAACCAAATGTTTATAGTGATCAAACTCCCTTCAGTTTTCGGTTGTTCAGTGAGATCACAGCTAATATTGATCTTCCACTGTTTAAACAACTTTTTGAGTAGAGTTTTCTGCTTCTTAGCTTTGGAGTATGGGAACATTACTTGAGGGAAATTATGTAGGCTCAGGCTTTCATATTCATTCTGATGAATTAAAAACTGAGTTTCAGACCTATCTGCCACATACTGGTTAAAAATTCTGTCCTATAAAGAGATAACTAAGTATGATTTTTAAGGGAGGATTTCATCAGTCTGATGAAACATGCCTGTCAGAGGAAAGCAGCCAAAAAAAATTAAGTGGTAACTCATTTATTGGGTAACTCCCAATTTGAGAAAATTTAACATACTTTTTCCTTCCCAATGAAGTCTGCAATAATTGAAGGAATTGGTGAATAAAACATTTCAGAAATGGAAATTCTAGTGATATAAGAGAAGGAAAAATTAGAAGAATTTTCAGTTCTATTGACAACAGAACTATTTTTAGGTCCAAGTTCTGCTTGCTCATGTCACTCCTTAACTTAATAATACAGTGTTGGCCCTTAAGCTGATTTTAACGTGGATGCAAAACTGACAGGATTTTTCTTTTCCTGGACTTTTCCCATTAGAATTAATTTTCTGAAGTTTTTGGCTATTAAAAAAAAAAAGGAAAGGAAAAAAGTGAAAAAATACATGGTGGATACCCTTTATAGCTCAAAATATTCCGAGTCATCCACTATGCCAGGAGTTTACAGTGGGGAAAGTCTTTGAGAACTGTAATTAGAAGGATGTACATGAGCTTCTTTAGCAGTGTGGACATCATTCCAAGAAATGCTGCTTTTGACGTAATTTGGAATAAAATGAAAATGCACAGAAATATATATTTTAATTACCCCAGTTTACAGAAATTCTTTGTTTAGGTCTTTTGACTTATCTTAACAAACAGCATCGTCAACAAATTTCAAGAATGAGAGTCATCCTTATATTCTGCTCCTTTCTTTAATACCAACAGACCAAAATACAGGCGTTTTTAACTTTATGAGCCAGCATGAGGATGCTTTCAGTTCAGAAAATATTTTTTAGTACATCTGTGGAAATAGTCATGAAGATTATTATCTGTGAGGATCCAAATGATAACATTGTAAGAGTTGTTTGTTTTTATAGTTTATCTGAATTTAACAACTTATGGAATGGTTTATATACATAGAATATGGAATCATAGAATGGTTTGTTTTGGAAAGGATCTTTAAGACCATTTAGTTCCAACATTGCCTGCCATGAGTAAAGATATCTATTAGACCTGTTTGCTCAAACCTCATCCAATCTGACCTTGAATACTTCCAGGGAGGGAGCGTCCACAGCTTTTCTGGGCAACTTCTTTTAGTGTCTCACCATCCTCATAGTAAAGAACTTGTTCCTCATCTCTAATCTAAATCTACCTTGCTCTAGTTTAAAACCATTGTCCCATGTCCTATCACCACATGTTCTTGTAAAAAGTCTCTCTTCAGCTCCCCTGTAGGACTCCTGCAGGTACTAGAAGGCAGAGATAATGTCTCCCTGGAGCCTTCTCTTCTCCAGACTAAACAGCCTCATAGAGTAGGTGCTCCAGCCCTTTGAACACCTCTGTGGAACTCCTCCAGACATGCTCCAACGGGCCCATGTCTTCTTGTGTTGAGGGCTCCAGAGTACTCCAGGTGAAGTCTCACAAGAGCATAGCAGAGGGGCAGAATCATGTCTCTTAATCTGCTGGCCAGGCTTCTTTTTGATGCAGCCCAGGATACAATTGGCTTTTTGGGCTTTCAGTACACATTGCCAGCTCATGCTGAGCATCTTATCAACCAGCACCCTCAAGTCCTTCTCTGCAGGGCTACTCTCAATCCACTCATTGCCCAGCCTGTACTTGTGCTAGAGATTGCCCTGACACAGATGAAGGACCTTGCATTTGGCCTTGTTGAAATTCATGACGTTGGCATAGGCCCATTTCTCAAGCCTGTCAAGGTCCCTATAGATGGCATCTCTTCCCTCCAGCATGTTGACTATTCAGCACAGCTTGGTGTTACATGCAAATTTGTTGAGGGTGCACTCAATTCCACTGTCTGTGTCGCTGATAAAGATCACAGAATCACACAATGTTAGGGGTTGGAAGGGACCTCAAAAGATCATCTAGTCCAACCCCCCCTGTCAGAGCGGGATCACCTACAGAAGGTCACACACGAACGTGTCCAGGAGGGCTTTGAATTGTCTCCAGAGAAGGAGACTCCACAACCTCCCTGGGCAGCCTGTGCCAGTGCTCTGTCACCCTCACAGTGACAAAGATTTTTCTAATGCTTTTACACAAACTCCTGTGTTCCAGCTTGTATTCATTGCCCC
>NW_009714188.1:72028-89933 GCF_000703405.1 Apaloderma vittatum | reverse complement strand
TTCCAGCCTATGCTATTCTGTGATTCTGTGATTCTTTCCACGCTCCCTACAGCTGCAGTGACAGATCTCACTCAGATTTGAGACTTCCTGAGAGAACATCTCATCTCATTTCGTGGATGGCTATTGCACCTTACTCCAAGCTTCATGGTCTGTCATCCTTGGGAAAAAATGCATAAAATTGACAAGGGATTTAACTCTCCTTTTTATAAATCTGAAATGAAGATGGAGAAAAAGTATGGAAATAACTGCGAACAAAAGAGAAATTATGTATTATAAATGCATTTGCTGGGGAAAATACATAAGGATTTTATTGAAAGCAGATATTTTAACTTGGAACATTAGGTCTATTTTAGAAAGGGGCAGAAGAAAAAACACACAAAATCAATTTATTTTTTTGAGAAAACCCAACCATTTATAATCTTGATATCATTTATAATTAAGTCAGATTATTAGCCTAAATACAGAATGAAAGTGTCATATAAGTACGTCTGTGAAAGCAGCAGTAGCATACTTAATGTTTACTAGAATTTATTAAAAATAGGTAGAAGAAAGACCACTTAAAATGGGGAGAGCTATTCCATGCTGCATTTCAGAAAGGAGCTGAATTTAGTGCTATCATAACATTAGTATTGTAATATAAAATTGCACTAAGTGGCTGTTAGGGTTTTTAAAATGTAAATAATATGAAATTAATAGATGCGCATTTAAATGCAGTGAAAGTAACAATCTGCTGTAAGTTAAAAAAAATAAAAACAGGGTCTTTTTTACATGCCAATTTGATTAAAAGCATATCATATTAAGGTTTTGTGATTTTCGTGCTCTCCATTAATAACATCTAAGACCAGCTGAAGAATCAGCGCAACTGAGAAGAGCTATTTTAAGCCTTTCTCATTTCTATATAATATGTGGTAAGTGAGTAATTAACCAGAATAAGGGATAAGGTTTAAGTAATGTAAATGTCTTAATATTTTACAACAGGTTTCCAGGTTACATTTCAGACTGTGATCCTCGCTCAGCCCCTTTTCACCACAGGAGGAAAGACCTTCATTCCAAGTAGAATTCAGATAGTGTAAAATGCAAACCCAAACTTTTTTCTCTTATAAAACGGCAAACAGGTAGAATACAGTGAACATTTTCTCTGTCAGTTTTTGGTCAAATCCTTCTTCAATTCATATGAAATTTACTATAAGTCCTGCCATTTCAGAGTTCATAGAGCTCTACCCTGTTCCTGCTGTAAGGGTCATATGGCTGAGAATAAAGCAGAATGAGATTTATCCATATGAGCTCTCTTACTGAACTGATTGAAAAAACTATGAGCATTGCAGGGAACTTATACAAAAGTAGTTCTTTCTGAAGTCATGCAGAAGAGGCAAGAAGTTGTTTGAACAAGACTGAAATATTTTTCAGCCAGTTCTTCTAGAGGAATGGGAAGAAAGCTTGCCTGAGGACACTAAGGTACTATTTCATTGTATTGAAAAGTAACAAACTCTGGGAATGGCACTTGGCAAAAGCAGAAAGGATGTAATCAATGGCATGGTCTGTTGCAGGGGAGAACAAAGGTAAGTATCAGACACTAAAATTACATTCTTCTGTCAGAGAATGCTTTATTCAGTAGTTAGACAACTGTCATACTGTTCTAAGATGACCATATATATTTTTCTTGTCGTTTCCTTCATCTGTGTCATTGTTTTATGCACAAAGTGCTTGTTAAATGAAAGTTTTGTTTACACAGCTGCCTGGGAAAGACATACAGTGAAATCAGAAATTACAACCAATTTAAGTGAATACCATCTCCTAGTCTCGAGAGAGATCAATAGTTATTTGAACATGGTCTGTAAAATCAAATCGCAAAAAGTTAATTTTTCTGAGTGTCAAATGTGGTTTGTGTTTTCAGCTTTCTTTTTTGCAAGCTTTCTCTGTTTGAGTTTTTAGCTTATTTAAGTTGTTGTACTTGGTGAGCCATTAAATTAGTTTAGGAATGAAGAAAACTTAATTTGAATGGCAGCAGAGCTTTTATGAAACAAGAGCTGCCATGCATTTACCAAAAGGCATGAGTAAATTACTGATGAGGAAAGTACGGGAATTTTTTTTTTTTTTTAATCTGTGAAGGTCAGATTCAGAAATGAGCTGGGGCGTTACCAAGCATGGCATAGCAACACCTGGTGAACTTCATAAGCTTGGGCAGTGAACTTACATTCTCTATGTGACCATGAGAAGGGTTATGGAGCCCAGAAATGTAGTTCACCATAATTAATTCGTGGCTTCTTAGAGTGCTGGAAAAATCTGAAGGATAAACTCTTCTAAATTTTCTGATTGGACCTCTGAGACGAACACCACATGGACACTTCCCTGCCTGAATACTTCTTTTGGGGATAAGTTTGGGATCTATGCTAGATTACAAATTAAACAAAACAACACTAATGAACGTAGCTTTTTAAGTTAAAGCACCCGGAGAAGTGACTGTAAGATCCATAGGACCAATGCGAGAATATATATTTGGGAAGATCCATCTGTGGGTCAGTGGGCTATGTCCTGGAAAAGGAGTTATCTAGCATTTTATTCACTGTTAGATAGATCAGACTCTACATTTAAGTATTATGTACATTTAAGTATTAAGTGTCTTGTTAAAGCATAATGAAAAAAAACTTACAGTAAATACAAAGAATTAAAAATTAAAAAGTAAGAAGCAGAATTGTTTAACTCTCAAATTGAAGGATACAACATTGAAATACACTTCTCACTCACATTTATAAGTAATCTGAAGGAGGGGTTGAAATGAGAGGTATTTAAAGCAATATGGAACCTAGCAGTTGAGATTTATAGGTGTGAGGATTAGGAAATTCTAAAAAAGAACTCTGATAGTGACTAGGCAAAAATGGCATAAATGAAAGTCAGTGGAATTTTAATATAAAATTAAGACATGGGGGAAAAAAGCTCTGATTTTACCTATACAGTGACTTACTCCTGAACTGATTATTAACTTTTGTGATGGAGAATATAATATTAAGATTATAAAGATAGCTTTATGAAAATGTCAGCTCTGTACTGTGTGGTAGTCAGAAAAGCAAAAATGACCTTATAAATTATTAGAAATGGAATAGAGGACAAAGATGCAAAGCATCAGTATATCACGTTAGAAATTTATGATCTTGAATACAGGACGGATTACCACAGTAGTAATGAAAAATATTCAGAAAAGGGAAAGAAAGATTCTCAAACAGATGGAATAACATCTATAACATTGTTGACCTAAGGAAAACAGGACTCATCAGCCTGGAAAAAAATTACCAAAATGGAATATGATAAAATACTACAAAATCATATGTGGCAACGGAAAAATGAAGAGTAATTGATTGTTACTGTCTTTTCTAGTACAAAACTAAAGGGTCATTAAGTGAAACTGGAAGGAAACCTATTCAGGTATGTTGCGGGTCAGGGTTGGGCTGGCCACTAAACGCAGACAGACGCTCTCTAACTCCCTCTTCCCTGCCCCAAATGTGCAGCTTTTACTTCCTTGTGACTTCTCTTACTACTCGGCACCCCCTTTTTTCTGAGTTTACCAGATTTTCGGGATTGGGATTGCGAATGCAGTTATTTTGATCAAAAGATGTAGTTGTTATTATTAATATTGATTCTGATGTTTACAGTTACTGCCTAGGACTGGGATGCAGAAAGGCTCTTGCTTATACTTATTCCTACAGTGACCAAGGCCACTTCTGGCTCTTGTGTGCCAC
The DNA here is from genome assembly GCF_000703405.1 of Apaloderma vittatum. NCBI lineage: Eukaryota > Metazoa > Chordata > Aves > Trogoniformes > Trogonidae > Apaloderma > Apaloderma vittatum. Next base: position 86,199 of record NW_009714188.1, on the reverse strand, counting down.
GCTGGGGGTGCCAGGAAGTAAGAGGGGTCACAAGGAAGCAAAAAGTTGCACCTTTGGGGTGGAGGGGGAAGAGGGGGTTAGAGAGTGTCTGTCCATGTTTAGTGGCTGGCCCAGCCCTAACCCGTGACAAGATGAACAAAACAAGATATCCTTTCATTTAGTTTTTAATTACTATTTGTTGAATTTTTGGGATTATCTGTGATCTATGGCACAAACTAATAGAGAGGAAATCCTTTGAAACTCCTAAGAATGATTTTAAATTCCATCAAACAAGTACTTGAAAACTGGGAGAATGTTTTGGGGAAAGACCATACCACAGTCATAGAATTTTTACATTTTTGATATACATTGTCCAATATAAAATATCCTTAGACTAATATGACAGTTACATCCATGTCCCTTGGAAATGGGAAAGACAGTGTAATTTTGAGTCCTTACAGGCTACCTAGGTGACTGAACCCAGTCCCTCAAAACTGATCTGTAATCCTCAGGGATTGCTATTTCAAATGAAAACGCACTGCTTTTGTTTCATCAGATACTGTCAGCAAGTAAAATTTTGGAGCAAGCCTAGAAAATGCAACACTTGGAGCTTTACACACATGGACGATCACTTGATTAATCCCAGGCATTTCTAAGTGTTCTCTATAAACTCTTGAAACCTCTGGGTATCAGCAAACAACTGACCTTTATGAAACCAAATACTAGGATCTGTATCATCAGACTCTTGTTCTCCTATTGTAGAGCCAGTAAAGGAAAAAGAAATGTTCTGGATGAAAAGTTGGTACTAGTGTCACAAATAAATGGGAACAGCCCCTGTGTTACAAGGCTGTCTCCGGTCATCTTCTCATTCCTCAGATCTGAACAGTACCAAGTTACTGAGATGCATATGCTCTTTCAGATTTCCAGTCAAAAGTTGATGACCAGTGTGTAGCTCTTCATTGCTCAAGACTATCCTTTTAGCTGAAGCAGTCCCTGGTGTTATCTGATGCATGTGATCTGAACAATCATAACCCCCTCTGCTTTGAATTTTAATTATATTCAATCAAATCCAGGCTTCTGAGTGCATATATCATTTGAGGCAATAAGCTTACAATGGGAATTCTGCAGATACATGGATTGTAATTCAGGGGTAACTATGCTTTTGTTTTAGATTCTATTCCAAATGCACAGTATTACATTAACAGCATTTCTGTAGAGATTTGAGAAGGGTGCAGTTTTCTTCTTTTCAGGTTGACTTCCAGGGGACAATTTCTAGATTATCTGTTTGTAGTTATTGCTGTGTTTTGTGTCATTTTACAATTTTAGTCTTCTTAAGCACCAAAGACAGTAAATGCATGAAAGAAATCTTTGTGAGCATACACATTGCAAACCTTGTCCCCTGTCCTATCATAAGCGTGTTTTATTTCTTTAGGGTCATAGAGTTATAGCTACTATTACCAGAGAAACAGATAAATATTGTAATGTTGGCAATAGAGAAAGTTGATGATATCTCCTTTACTAAGTGGATATGCCTATTGAAAGGATATTAATATTTTGATAGAAGGTCTTGTGTGGTATTAATCAAACAAAATGCTCTTGTCTCTGCCTAGTGCACACTGAAATGAAATAGCTACATAATAGACTCTCGGTATCTCACTGGTATGAGGCACATTCAGAATTGTTTAAAGCCTCTTTTTTCCTGGGAGACTATCTATTGTTGAGGAAAATCACATGTAATTGTTAAAAAAATACTAAAAATTTATTGAGCATAAAATAATAATAATAAAATCAATACTATAAAAACGTTCGGATATAGTAGAGAGACATTAGTCCCAACAGCCGTAGAAAATGTTGTTATAGAGTCAGCTAGAACATTTAAAGGTTATGGACTATTGTTCTATTTCTCTGCTTAATAAGGCTTTACTTCATTGGCATATGAGTATGATTTAATTTTCAGACACGTCTTTCTGTTGTGAGATGAAATTCATTATACCACTGGTCAATAAGCAAATGTAAAGTTCAGAAGACACCAGGGAATGAATTAACAAGCTAAAATTAGAGGAATCAAGGGGCATGATTATCCACTTTGACAAGAGGTTTATGCCAGTTACCCTTTGTGCGCCAAAGTGAACTGGGTCTAATGCATGCCAGTTATGACAAAAGATAATCAAGGCAATGCCTTTATAAAATTAAATGTTGATTCATGCATACAGTCTATTTCTTTTAGCTAAAAATAAAACTAGCTATTCCATTATGAATTCCCTTGATTTTCATATATCATTTGCAGGTCAATTTCTTAGGAAGATAGTTACTACAACACATTACATGGGCATCCACCAACAGTCCCTTTATTTGAGATAGCACCTTCTAGTGAATCTCACATTTTTTAGCACATATGTTCACTGGAGGAGAAAATGACATCCTGCTTACTTTCTAGAAAAAACTCCAGGTTGGTGACTCATACCTGTATGTTATCAGTAAGAGAAGTAGCTTCAGCTGCTTAACAGAGACAGTTGAGAATTGAACCCAACCACTTTACATGAGAAGTGACTGTTGCTCATTTGACATAGGGACAGAAGTGTCACAACATTCCTACATTTTTGTGAAGGACGTGCTTATGTTTTCATAGCAGTAGTGTGTGGGTCAAAATAGGACACGGGAACAACGACAAATCAAGGCTGAAATGCAAAGAGCAAATTTATTCTGAGAATCTGGAGAATGTCTGCAGCAGCAGCCAGGCTGAGGCACACAAGCAGCATGACCAGCAGCACCACATGCCCAAGGAGGTATCTCCTTGCTGGAAAGTGTGTGGTATCTATCCCACTGCTTTGTTATGTTTTACTTGCTGCTCTGCTTGATTTCCCAGGACTCACATGATAGCTCTGCAGGGCAGGAATGTGAGATGTCATCATATCTATCCCAGGCCTCTATTATCTAAGTACAGATGTGCTGCTTGTCAAGCACACAAGGCCAAGCAGTAATCTAGTATGATATACGTATTTTCCTACATCTCAGCTGCAAGTTGCTTGAGTGTCCTTATAATCCTGTTCACCAATCTTCTGTTATATTCCCACAGTTAGAAAGCAACTACATTATACTAGGATATAATCCTTTAAAACGTCAAGCTCTCTATCCATGCAAAAAAAACTTCCACATGTGACAATATCCAATCAACATCACCTCTTCTCTTGCCTCAAAATCATGCAAATAGTCAATACTGATCAGCCCCAGATTTGCTGTCGTTGTGTTAGTCCAGTCCATCTTTGTATAATTACTGAGGTCACTTGCAAGTTTCCTTGACTTCACCATGACTTCAGAATGATTTTTTGATACCTGCCTGACCAGAAGACAAGTCCTGCTACAGAACGGGAAATTCTTCTCTTCTTGAAGGTATACTGTAGATCAAGCAGATCTTTCAAAGGAGTGCTATGATAGAGGCTTGTAGTGCTAGTAAATTCAGTAGGTACAGAAGTGTTGAGGGTCAGCAAGTTGTGATTATTCACAGCGGAAACCATTAGCAACATCATACATGCTAAACATTACCCACCTAAAGCAATTTTGATATGTGTTTTGGTGGTTCAAACATTCTGGGAATATTCATATTCTCATAAAGCTATCAAAAGTATAGAAATTCAGACTATTTCCCTGTCTGTCTTGGTTTGAGATCACCAAGATAAAAGTTCTCTGGAGCTGTCTGGCACTGGTGGTAATTATGATGGGGGAGGAGGTGCAGCTGCACCTATGAGGAAGTGAGCGTAGGTCAAGTGACCCAAATAGATAAAACACGGTATTCCTTCCCATGATGCTCAGTATATAAGGGCCCTTAGGAAGAGCCCTGAAACATTTTGTGCCTGCTGTGTTAGGAGGGTTGCTTTTGGCTCTTTGGCATCTCTTCCTGTACTGCTAGTGTTCCTACCTTGTGTTTCCACACTGCACAAATGTGCTGTTCAATGGAACAGGTTGTCTTCTATTGCCCATCCCCAGGTGGGAAAGGCACAGCTCTTCCTCTGTTTCTTTTAGACTATTATCAGGACTCTGTGCTTGGGTGCTCCTGTCTGCTGCCAAGTCCAGTCTGAGTCTTTTTTTTTTTGCTCAGGACCTAGTTGTCATCCAGAAGGCTTGGGTCCGGTATTGATGTACTCTTTTTTATCTTTGAAAGTATTTGCACACTAGTGTATATAAATAGTTGAACATCTTCATTATTACTATTAGTATTGTTCTTTTTTATTTATGTTTAATTTGATATCATCTTGTTTCAAAATCTATTCCAAAGAAAATAATCTCAGAGCAGTAGATTCTCTCCTAAAGGGTACATTGTGGTACTCTTCCGAATTTTGTTTTGCAGTTAATTCTTTCTCTCCTTAGGAAAAAGAGTTAGTAATCATGCCAAGCTGGCTGATCGCTGCAATTATTTGACAGTGATGTTACTTCTAATTATCTTCCCTTTAATTTGTTAAGTGGGATGGTAGTGTTTTTAATTTCAGTGCACCATTCTCCTTCTCCCCATCTCTGTACTTCCATTTGTTCAGCTACATTTGGGGATAAAAAAAAATTTGCTAAAGCCTGATAATCAAATAAACACATTATGCAGAACACAACTGTAAAGAATATTCTTCTTTCACTGTGCAAAAGACTGCAGGGTATGGTGGGCTTTACCCTGCTACCTCGTATGTCTGTATCTTTTCAGACAGACTTTATTTCATAAAAGTATTAATCTAAGAGATCTGTACATATTTCTCACAGTGTATGTGCAGAATGAAATTTTGGCCAGTCCCTTTACAGAATGAAGCCAATGGCAGAACTCCCTTAATCTGCATAAGGCCATAATAGCACTTTGGATATTTGCAATATACCTTACAGATTTGGCTGTGCTGAGGACAAACAGTGGATCTAAATATATAGAGTGTTTTTTTCTTTTAAAAGCAGCTGCAACTTGTACTGTTTCACACAACCAAGGGAGTTGCCCTCAGTCCTGAAAAAAGGGGTATCCAGGAGCACCTGTGCAGAACTGCTTTTGCTGCAGAACTACCACTGCTGTGACCAATGTGTTAACCACCTGGATAGAAGGAACAAGATGTCCTAAAAAGCAGCATCTTCTTCAATGGTACATTAAAGGGATTCTTCCAGGAATTAGAAACACCAATTATCCATGTCATTCAGACACTAGTTTGACATGGCTTGTGCACCCAGCTACCTAGTGATACTAGTGATATTAGGTAGCTACCTAGAGACACTAGATACTAGCTAAGAGAACTGCTGTGTGAAGTGTGAACAGATTGGTGACCTACTCAGTATGATGCCAGAGCTTAGGGAAGTCGAAAAGCTAAGGAGCATTCGGGAAGCAGAATGAGAGATAGATTGGTGGAACCTTCTTCTCTACTTTCTCTGAAACAGAAATGGGAGCACCCATTGGAAAGTATCCTGGGGCCCCTAGTATCCCTCCCCTGTCAGGCCAAAGGCAAAAGCCTAAAAAATAAAAAGAATGAAGGGAGGTAAGTTCATGCTCGGGGCAGCAGGCAAACTTCCTCCTTGCCCACCTCACTTCCCCTCCGATGCCACTGTACAACAGGTAGGAGGCTCTGACTGAGGAAGACAAGCTAAATGAGGATGTAGACGATGGGCATTCTGCACCAGAAGTGTCTCACTGGTCAGTTAGGACCACCGCCCATATCACAGCCACATTCATAAGGAAAAAAAGGTTATAGTAGTAGGTGAATCCCTTCTGAGGGTCCAATATGCTGAGTAGACTCTCATCAAAGGGAAGTATTCTGTTTTTCCAGAGCACAGGTTAGTGACATCACTAGGAAACTTCCTAGTCTGATAAAGTTCTCAGACTATTACCTGTTAGTGGTCTTCCATGTGGGTCCCTAGGGTGGTCAGTGAGAGAATCTGAGGCACAGGTTATATTTTCATCTCTCCTTCCAGTCGTGGGCAGTGACATTGAGAGATTAAGGAGAATCCAATCTATTAATATGTGGCTCTGTGGCTGGTGTCACTGCCAGAACTTCAGGTTCTTTGACAACGGGATGGCCTACACAGCACGAGGCTCACTAGCCTTAAATGGGAGTCACCTTTCCCAAAGAGGGAAGAGGATCTTTGCCCAAGAGATTTCAGGGCTTTAAACTAATTGTGAAGGGGGACAGGGATAACAATATCAGGCTTGTCTGTGACAAGCTGTGGGATGACACACCAAGGTTAGAGAGACAGGGTGTTACTAAAGGCTTTCAACCTGTTACTGAGTTGAGCTGGGGATGCGACAGCACAGTTAAAGTCTCACAGAGATGAATGAGGGGCTCCTGAGGTAGTAGAAGCCAATGGAGAAATATCCATAGAACACCTCGAGGGAATTAAGGGGTGTTCCACCAACGTGACATGGCTGACAGCCCAGCTGAAGTGTCTCTGCATGAACACATGCAGCATGGCCAACAAACAGGAGGAATTAGAGATGAATGTGTGGTCAAGGGGTTATGATCTGGTGGGACAGCGCACATGACTGGAATATGGTCATGGAGGTCTATGCTCTTTTTAGGAAAGATAGGCCAACGAGGCAAAGTGTTAGAGTTGCTCTTTATGTGAGAGAACAACTGGAATATATTGAGTTCTGTCACAGAGAGGATGAGAAGCAAGTTGAGAGCTAGTGGGTAAGAATTAAGGGGAAGGCTAGCATGGGTGATACTGTGATGTCTATTACAGGCCACCTGATTAGCATGAGGAAATTGATGAAAACCTTCTATAGGCAGCTGATAGCAGCCTCTCAATCACAGGCCCTGATTCTCAGGGGGGATTTAAACTACTCAGATATTTGCTGGAAGGCCTACACAGCCAATCATTCACAGTCCAGAAGGTTTTTCCAGTGCACCAGTGATAACTTCTTGATGCAAATGGTGGATGAGTCGACTAGGAGAAGAGAACTGTTGGATCACATACTCAGTAACAATGAGGGTCTAGCTGAAGCAGCGAAGGTTGAGGGCAGCCTTGGCTGCAGGACCATGAGGTGGTGGAGCTTGGGATCTTCTGCAGTAGGAACAGAATACCAAGCAGGATCACAACCCTGGACTTCAGTGAGGCCAACTTTGGCCTTTTCAAGCAATTGCTAGGGGGAATCACATGGGACAAAGTACTAGAAGGTAAAGGAGCCCAGGATAGTCAACTAATAGCCAAGGATCATTTCTTCCAAGCTCAAGATCAGCGCATCCCAATGGATATGAAATCAAGAAATACAGCCAGGAGACCCATATGGTTAACCAGGGAACTGCTGGGCAAACTCAAGTGGAAAAAGAGAGTCTACAGATCATGGAAGGAGGGGATGACCACTTGGGTGGAATATAAGAGAGTCGTTAGAGGCAACTAGGAAAGCTAAGGCCTCCTTGGAATTAAACCTTGCAAAGGAGGTCAAGGACAACAGAAAGGGCTTGTTCAAATATATTGCAGATAAAACTAACACTAGAGACAATGTAGGCTCATTGCTAATATAAGACTGTGGTCAGAGGATGTAGGGAGGCAACTAGGAAAGCTAAGGCCTCCTTGGAATTAAACCTTGCAAAGGAGATCAAGGACAACAGAAAGGGCTTCTTCAAATATATTGCAGATAAAACTAACACTAGAGACAATGTAGGCTCATTGCTGAATGAGGTAAGTGCCCTGGTGCCAGAGGATCCAGAGAAGGCAGTGTTACTGAATGCTTTCTTTGTCTCTGTCTATACTGCTGGAGGAGATCAGGATAAGGGAGGAGTTTTCCTTGGTTGATGAAGACTGTGTTAGAGATCATTAGGCAATGTGAACATCCAATTTGATGGGATGCATCTGTGAGTGCAGAGGGAGCTGGCAGAAGTCATTGCTAGGCCACTCTTCATTATCTTCAGTAAGTCATGGGGAACACGAGGGGTGTCTGAGGACTGGAGGAAAGAAAATGTCACTCCAGTCTTCAAAAAGGGCAAGAAGAAGGACCCAGGTAACTACAGACTGGTCAGCCTCACCTCCACTCCCAGAAAGGTAATGGAACAGCTTACCCTCGGCACTGTCTCTAGGAACATCAAGGATAAGAGGGTCATTAGGAGCAGTCAGCATGATTTTTCCAAGGGGAAGTCATGTTTGACGAACCTGTGCAGTGGACATCATTTATCTGGATTTCAGTAAAGCATTAGACACCATCTCCCGCAGCATCCTTGTAGCTAAACTGAGGAAGCGTGGTCTGGATGATTGGGTAGTGAGGTGGATTTTGAACTGATTGAAGTAAAGAAGTCAGAGAGTTTTGGTCAATGGGACAGAGTGTAGATGGAGGCCTGTATCTAGTGGAGTCCCTCAGGGGTCGATACTAGTACCAGTACTATTCCACATATTCATCAACAATCTGGATGACGGAACAGAGTGCGCTGTCAGAAAATTTGGTGATGACACAAAACTGGGAGGAGTGATTGACACACCAGAAGGCTGTGCTGCCATTCAGTGAGACCTAGACAGGCTGGAGAGTTGGGCAGGGAGAAACCTTATGAAATACAACAAGGGCAAGTGTAGAGTCTTGTATCTGGGAAAGAACAATCCCATGTACAAGTATAGGTTGAGGACTGAGCAGCTACAGAGCAGTGTAGAGAATAGAGACCTGGGGGTCCTGGTGGACAGCAGGATGACCACGAGCTAGCCATGTGTCCTCGTGGCCAAGAAGGCCAATGGCATCTTGGGGTGTATTAGAATGGGTGTGGTTAGTAGGTCAAGAGAGGTCCTCATTCCCCTCTACTCTGCCCTGGTGAGGCCACATCTGGAACATTGTGTCTAGTTCTGGGCCCCTCAGCTCAAGAGAGACAGGGAACTACTTGAAAGAGTCCAATACAGAGCCATAAAGATGATGACGGGAGTGGAACATCTCCCTTATGAGGAAAGGCTGAAGGAGCTGGGTCTCTTTAGTCTGGAGAAGAGGAGATTGAGGGGTGACCTCATTAATGTTTGTAAATATGTCAAGGCAGAGTGTCAGGAGGACAGAGCCAGGCTCTTCTCAGTGATGTTCAATGACAGAACAAGGGGAAGTGGGTGCAAGCTGGAGCGTAGGAGGTTCCACAAAAATATTAGGAAAAACTTTTTCACTGTGAGGGTGGCAGAGCACTGGAACAGGCTGCCCAGGTGCCCAGGGAGGCTGTGGAGTCTCTTTCTCTGGAGATATTAAAAAACTGTGTGGATGCGTTCCCGTGTGACCTAATGTAGGTGATCCTGCTCTGGCAGGGGGGTTGGACTAGGCGATCTTTTGAGGTCCCTTCCAACCCCTAACGGATTGTGATTCTGTGATTAATGTATAACACAGTCGTATAGGGCTTTAAGCACACTTTTCACACTTTTTTTGTTTCTTGCGTGTTCACATTTAACCTTGGATTGGACATGATCACCTAAAATATGAACCAATTTAAAATTCCCCAGCACTTTTTGGAAAGCAAATGTTTGCACCATTATAGTATTCTAGGAAGAGAGGTACATTAGATATGTTGGTTTTGGTCCATTTAATTAGTTTTTCTGTTCTGTATTCTTAGCATAGGGAATTCTTCATCAAGGTTTACTCCTTCCATGTTAATGAGGTCTCTAATAACAGGTTTTCTTCGTCGTCACTGGACAGTTTTAAACATAACATATTATGAAGGTAATATTCAATTTCGCTCTACCCACGCTTAGGATGTTTACATTATTTAAAACAAGTCACTCCAGATCTGGGAATAAAAATGAAACTAATACTTTTCAAAATCTAGAGCACAAGTTTCTTTTGAACTGAAGACTATACTAAGAATAGAAGAGCTTTAAATTACTCTAATTTTGAGTTAGAGTTTTTGAAAAAAAAAGTATTTACCTAACAGACTAGAAATGTAAGAGAAATATATAACCAGAGAACATTCAGCATGGAAGTCTTTTCATTTGGACTAGTTTTTTTCATGTGACCACATTTTCTTTTATACAGGGCTCTGGTCAGAGTGTAAGTGTAACACAGGAAAACAAAACTAAATGGAAACTATGCATATCTTGGACTGCAAGTGGTATCTCAAAGAAGGCTCAATAAATAGCAATTCCCTACAGACCCTGACTTTAATTTTAAGGGAATCCAGTACCTCACTATCCTGTGAATATTTTCTAAGTTATACCTACTACATCTACTCTTTCATTTTCTTCTTTCAAGCACAGTTACAAACCAATGTTGAGTTTTTATTGATGCATTCTGAACTCTTTCGTTTCAACCTATGGCTTCTGGACCTCTAAGATTCATGAGAAGAAAAATGACGCAGAAAGTGGTTTTTTTAACCTTGATTTAAGGTCCTTATTTTAAGTCTGTAAAAACTCATGTTAAAATTTAAAATTGTGTGAAGTTGTACATATATCATATAGCAGAAGAATTTAGAATTCTGTGATGAAATACTTAACAGGAATGAGCGAAGTTGATTAAATATATGGTATCTCACTTATTTGGAAAGGGTACAAGCTGAACAATGTTATAAACATGCTTAAAATTACATACTTACTCTATTATCTTGTTGAATAAATACTTCTTCATATTTCCTGACACTGTTTCCACTCTTGAGATTCAGTTCAGTGTACAGGTTGGGTATTTGAAAGAACATCTGTGAGCAAAAAGGTAAGTTATGCTATTTAATACTCGTTCTGTCATTTCTAATAACTGCAATCTTCAAAGCAAAGGACAAGGACACTATGGCTGATATTCTGTGTGTAGGCAAACACTTTTAAAAGTAAATAAAGTCCCGACTGATGACAGATAGCACCTTTTCTGACTATGACAGATAGCCATTCAGTGAATTTTCTGTATATCCACTGCACAAATTCTATTTCGTCAGTCTGATAAAGAAAAGTGATAGCAGATAGAAATCTGCACCCACACAGAGTAAATTAAAACCGAGGGTCTTTCATCTGATAACATCTTTTTATATGATGCAATTCCTTTAGCTAATGTTCTGTGTTTTATTTCAAAAGGTTATAGAAAATGTGGCTGATGGATTACAAAGGCAAGAGGCAAAGCGACACAGAAGGGCATAATATCAAGTGCAACAAAAAATAGTTGTTCTAGTATGTACCATAAAACCTTGTCACTTTATAAAAGCCATACGTTCCCTCTTGCTCTAGAAAAACCTAAACAATAAGGAGACAATTCAGATTTATGAGGACTGGCTTTGCCTGTTTCTTTTGAAGTACAATGACAAAACGACAATAATGTTTAAATACTTCATGCTCTTCAAACTTTCTTCCATGCTTGTTTTAGATGTGATTTGACTCACTCCACCTATTTTAATATGCGAGGAATCCAGGACAGCAAAATGAAAATTTTAAACAGTGAGAAGAAAATTCCAGGTAAAATTTGTATAAAGATGGTAGGACATGTTTATCACATTCTCCATGGTTTGTACTGAAAATTCACTCAAAAACTCCAGCAATGGAGCTTTATCAGAATACTGATTCTTTCCAAAAGATTTTCAGGGACATTTGGTATTTCACTGGGAAAAAAAACCCCAAAAAATACAAAAACAAAAACAAAAATGACAATTGGAATATTGAATATTTCAAAGGAGACAAAAACATACTGATTGACACAAATACTAATGCCCGATACTGTTTATCAAGATTTGCTTTAGAAAGATGTTTAAAGAGAACAATATACATAATATACATTCTATTTGTAAAATCAAGTGTTCTATGGTAATCTCCATTGTCTTTAACCTTGAATCGCTCACAAAAAGCGAATATAAATACATGCTCATTTGAGAATAGGAGCAGCAATGTAAGTAAACAGCACACAAGAATACATTAAAATTATTTAAAAAAATAATTTCCATTGTAATAATTTGATGATCAACAACTAGATTAACCGTCATTTGTATGCTATTATTGAATGAAACAAGTCATGAGTGGCCAGGCTGCACACTTATTTGCAAAAACTAGTACCTATAATTTATAAAATAAGTATTAATTTAAGGAAGAGTTTTCAACAATGTAACTCACTGCATTATGCTGTGATTTATTTTTCTTTGCACAGCAGGATATATTAATGGCTATTAACATGCCATCTCTTTGTTGTGCATTTAGTGGTTTTGAAAAACATGAGGTTGATGAATCTGAAAAGATTTTTCTTTCACCTAGTGTTAAGATTGATCTACAATACTTTGTTCATGTGATTTCCAGTTTTTCCTGATAGTTCTAGATGTGACACAGTACTTTTGTTCAATTCTTGATATAAAAAAGCCCTAAAACTTGAAAAATAAGATGTTTTAAATTGCCAATTCACAAAAGGATAATTATGTATTTGATTCCTACCCACTTTACTACAGTTAGCTGAATATGAGTAATTTCCTGCACTACTAATAAATTTTTGCAAGCCAAGTTTCTGATCCACAGAATTCAGAGCCTGAAGAATTTAGAGAACCGTTGTGGAAAGCAGAGGTAAAACAGTTCATGGCCAAAGTTATGAAAGTATTTTTATGGAAATATGTCATTGAATGAAAGAGGTACTGTAGATATCGAATCTAACAAATGACTGAGGGGAAAAAAACACTATAGAATATAATAGAAGACCATAACAATGCCAGTAAAGATTCTGCAGGAAAGTTGTCACGTGATACTAATTTCTTTGGCATGGTTTATAACGGTAATTTTTTAGCAGACAAGTAAGATCCAATCTTAGAAAGAAACAATAAGAAATACAACTTACTAAGATAAGAACAAATATATTGTCTTTTATCCTGATGTTCTCAAACCAGGACGCATATCTTACTTGCCAAATCACAAAGACAAGGAATAAAACAAGTGAAACACAGAGCTGATTTTTTTTATTATTATTATTTATGAAAGTGGATGACAAAACATCCAGTCATCTTCTATTTTTTACTCAGAAAAAAACCCAGAAATAGAAGAGAGAATCTAAGAATAAAATTATGTGCACAGGAATTTGGGGAGATAGGATTATCCAGAGCAAAACTTTTCAGCACCTTTGAATGACTGTCATGTTCTTGAAATTCAAAATATTCCTTGTATCTCATTATACTAAAATTTACCCTTATTAAAATCTTTTTAGAATTATGTAAAAGCTATAACCATTTTACAAATTTTTATTTGATTTGAACTTAGATATGTAAGAGCAATAGTATGTACTGAACTTTGCATGGAATAACAGCCAATTGCCATCAATAAAATGAAATGAGATGATTATAAATGCTTATAGTAAGGATATTATAAATTTATTTGCCTACATTCTGAAAGTTGTCTGATAAAATGGTATATAAATGAGGGACAGAATCTGCCTGTACAGAATTTTCCTTACTGAAGGATTCAGCCTTAGTAAATTATCCTGAATGTACACAAAACTCTTTGAATTGAAGCACAAGATATGAAAGAAATATATATATTGCTGACGTAGCAACAATGTCATTTTTCCCTGAACTCTGGTTTCTCACTACGGTGATTGTAAAGTATAAATTCCTTTAAACTAATGACACACTGAAGAAGCTAGATAAAGTGATCGATTTAAGGGGTTTAGAATCTGAAATTTTCTTCTTTTTTTCTCTATTTTTGGAAGTTACTGGACATAGAAATCTCTGTGGGTACTGTCCATTAGTGAGCTTTTTGGGCTGGAAGTCACCTTGAAGAAGATAGAAGTTCTTTACCAACCTGCACCTCAGGAAGTCTCCCATCATCCCCACATCACCAGAGGCAAATCAGAGCTTAAGTCAGTCCAGCAGTTCAACTATCTAGGAAGTATCATTCCCTCGGATGGTAAGATTGACAAAGAGATAGACAACAAGTTAGCAAAGACATACAGAGCTTTTGGAAAACTCCATAAAAGAGTCTGGTGCAATAAACGCCTGAAGAAAAGTACAAAGATCAGTGTCTACAGAGCCATTGTACTGTCTGCTCTTTTATATGGGTCTGAATCATGGCTCATCTACCGCCCACCTGTGACTCCTCAAATGTTTCCATCAGCGCTGTCTCCGTACAATCCTAAACATCCACTGGACTGACTACATGACTAATGTCACTGTCCTTGAACGGGTAGGGGTCACCAGTATTGAGGCCGAGGACTCAGCTGCCCTGGGCAGGGCACATCTCCAGGATGGAAGATCACCACCTCCCTAAGGTTGTGCTCTGTAGTGAACTCGCCACCGGCTGCCGCAACAGAGCAGCCCCAAAGAGGAGGTACAAGGACTCTCTGAAACAAAACC